>NC_041400.2:111392576-111647576 GCF_900747795.2 Erpetoichthys calabaricus | reverse complement strand
CACAATTACATTGACAATCATGTTACGTTATTTTTAAAATGTTTCCTTTACTTTTTCATAACCTCTTTAACACACTACTTCTCCGCTGCGAAGCGCGGGTATTTTGCTAGTATATATATAATATACACACACAGGTCCATAAATATTTGGACAGAGACAACTTTTTCTAATTTTGGTTCTGTACATTACCATAATGAATTTTAAATGAAACAACTCAAATGCAGTTGAAGTGCAGACTTTCAGCTTTAATTCAGTGGGGTGAACAAAACAATTGCATAAAAATGTGAGGCAACTAAAGCATTTTTTTAACACAATCCCTTCATTTCAGGGGCTCAAAAGTAATTGGACAATTGACTCAAAGGCTATTTCATGGGCAGGTGTGGGCAAGTCCGTCATTATGTCATTATCAATTAAGCAGATAAAAGGCCTGGAGTTGATTTAAGGTGTGGTGCTTGCATGTGGAAGATTTTGCTGTGAACAGACAACATGTGGTCAAAGGAGCTCTCCATGCAGGTGAAAGAAGCCATCCTTAAGCTGCGAAAACAGAAAAAAACCCATCCGAGAAATTGTTACAATATTACGAGTGGCAAAATCTACAGTTTGGTACATCCTGAGAAAGAAAGCAAGCACTGGTGAACTCAGCAACGCAAAAAGACCTGGACGTCCACAGAAGACAACAGTGGTGGATGATCGCAAAATGATTTCCATGGTGAAGAGAAACCCCTTCACAACAGCCAACCAAGTGAACAACCAGGGGGTAGGCGTATCGATATCCAAGTCTACCATAAAGAGAAGACTGCATGAAAGTAAATACAGAGGGTGCACTGCAAGGTGCAAGCCACTCATAAGCCTCAAGAATAGAAAGGCTAGATTGGACTTTGCTAAAGAACATCTAAAAAAGCCAGCACAGTTCTGGAAAAACATTCTTTAGACAGATGAAACCAAGATCAACCTCTACCTTAATGATGGCAAGAAAAAGTATGGAGAAGGCGTGGAACAGCTCATTATCCAAAGCATACCACATCATCTGTAAAACACGGTGGAGGCAGTATGATGGCTTGGGCGTGCATGGCTGCCAGTGGCACTGGGACACTAGTGTTTATTGATGATGTGACACAGGACAGAAGCAGCCGAATGAATTCTGAGGTGTTCAGAGACATACTGTCTGCTCAAATCCAGCTAAATGCAGTCAACTTGATTGGGCGCCGTTTCATGATACAGATGGACAATGACCCAAAACATACAGCCAAAGCAACCCAGGAGTTCATTAAAGCAAAGAAGTGGAAAATTCTTGAATGGCCAAGTCAGTCACCTGATCTTAATCCAATTGAGCATGTATTTCACTTGTTGAAGACTAAACTTTGGACAGAAAGGCCCATAAACAAACAGCAACTGAAAGCCGCTGCAGTAAAGGCCTGGCAGAGCATTAAAAAGGAGGAAACCCAGCATCTGGTGATGTCCATGAGTTCAAGACTTCAGGCTGTCATTGCCAGCAAAGGGTTTTCAACCAAGTATTAGAAATGAACATTTTATTTCCAGTTATTTAATTTGTCCAATTACTTTTGAGCCCCTGAAATGAAGGGATTGTGTTAAAGCAATGCTTTAGTTGCCTCACATTTTTATGGAATCGTTTTGTTCACCCCACTGAATTAAAGCTGAAAGTCTGCACTTCAGCTGCATCTGAGTTGTTTCATTTAAAATTCATTGTGGTAATGTACAGAACCAAAATTAGAAAAAAGTTGTCTCTGTCCAAATATTTATGGACCTAACTGTATATGTGCATAGATATATATGTGCATAGATATATATATATATATAAATTACATATCTTCTTCTATAATATTCTACCATGGCTTTTCGTTTGTCTGTCCAGGATTTTAAATCACCTGTAGCTCGCAAACCGTTTCACCTATTGACTTGAAATTTGGTACACATATACTACGTGACGTCTACTATCCTCTTTTGGGGTGATGATTTTATTACTCTTTTTATTTTTATTTTATTTTATTGTAGAATTAGCTCTTGGCAGCGCACAGTAGGGCAGCCATACGGCGCATGCGTACGGGTGCCGTTCTCATTCCCTACCACCTTCGCTAATCATTCTTGAGGCAGATTGAAGACTTAAGTGCCAGATTAATTGAAAAATTAAAGAAAACGTACTAAGTAATTGCAACACAAAAACTAACTTCAATCAGTTTTAACGCGAAAAGATGCAGACAAAAGAAGTGAAGCAGCGGGCTGCTAGGGTGGGAAAAAAAAAGAGCGGCTCAGAAAGCAGCAAGCACATCAACCTCTGAGCAAACGAATGCTAAATGTACAGAGAAAGAGGATGAATACTATGAATGCTCAAGTCAAGTTTATTCACTGCTCGTTATCGTGCAGTGCACCATTACTGGTATATATATACAGTGGGGCAAAAAAGTATTTAGTCAGCCACCAATTGTGCAAGTTCTCCCACTTAAAAAGATGAGAGAGGCCTGTAATTTTCATCATAGGTATACCTCAACTATGAGAGACAAAATGAGAAAAAAAATCCAGAAAATCACATTGTCTGATTTTTAAAGGATTTATTTGCAAATTATGGTGGAAAATAAGTATTTGGTCAATAAAAAAAGTTCATCAATGCTTTGTTATATACCCTTTGTTGGCAATGACAGAGGTCAAACGTTTTCTGTAAGTCTTTACAAGGTTTTCACACACTGTTGCTGGTATTTTGGCCCATTCCTCCATGCAGATCTCCTCTAGAGCAGTGATGTTTTGGGGCTGTCGCTGGGCAACACGGACTGGTGGCTGACTAAATACTTTTTTGCCCCACTGTATTACATTCATCTATCCATCCATCATCCAACCCGCTGTATTCTAACTACTAAATATGTGTGTGTGTGTGTGTGTGTGTGTATATATATATATATATATATATATATATATATATATATATATATATAGCCTGTGATATATTTTTAAGCTTACATAGCAATGCAGAACTATATTTCCACATTTAGCACATATTGTTGTTTGCAAAATTGGTACTTATAATTCCTTCAAGATTGATCACTTACTATTTTAACAACATGAACATTTAGAAGCAGTCCGTGTTCTGATTTACTAAGAGCAGTGACATACCAGTTAAGGTCCCCTTGTAATTTAGTGTTACGTTATTTTAATTGTACTCAACATTTCAGTATTTAGTGCAGTATACTGTATGATTTCTGGATACATATTTTAAACTGTATAGTTTAACTGTCAAATTGAGTTCTAATACTGTTAACTGATAGAAGATGCATGGCTGATAATACCTGTGTTTGGTAAGGTTCATAGTTATGAGTGAGAAAGTACTGTATATAATTTGGATTTAAAACTTTGTAAAAACTTTTCTGATCTTTGGTAGAGTACAGCAGTTAAACATAATAAATAAACAAATGAAAATGATTTACTTAGCTGTCTAGTAGCTTTTAAAAGTTGTAGTTTACCATCTCAGGACATGTGCCTAAATATCCACTTTAGGCTAGCTTTCATTCCTGGTGCCTTTTGGTACTTGAGGCTGTGCATACTGACTTCAGTGGAAGAGCTTTTTCATTTTCAGCACTGAGAAAATATGAAATTCTTTTTCTTTGCATAAAAATGAATTAGTATTAAGTACTAGGTTTGTTTAACTTTTTGTTTGGCATTTTTATTATCATTTTGCTCCTTGAGAAAATAACAACAAAACAACACTCATCTATTGGTCATGTGTTTAATTTGTTCTCCATTGACAGTCATTACAGAATATGACATGTGAAGTTCCAAAAAGCTCTCAATCTTCAAAATGTATTAGGCATTCCAGTGATTTATTTATTGCTGTTTTCAAAGAGTTTATTCCAGCCTTCCAAAATATTGAGCACATGTTGTTCTTGAAGACAGCAAACCTGGCACTGAATATTGCAGCATAATTACACCTTTATAAAGTAGAGTTCCCTATCACCACCATTATGTACATGTGTCTATTGAAAAAACTCCATCTGATTTGCCTAAAATGGCCAAATGATTTATTTTCTGTACCCTTTCAATATTTGGTATCAATGTTAGCTTTGAAAAAGTTTAACTGAAACTTAGGCATAGTTCATCTAATTGAACAGCAGAGGGTAGTCTGTCCTCTGAAATGTTAGGTGCAGTGTATCACATTGTATAGCAAAGAGTAGCCCTTACTCTGAAATCTTGTAAAGATAGTAAGAACTGCTCATTATAATGCCCATGATACTGATAGATGCTTGGAAGCAGTCTGTGTGTAAAAGTACAGCTGTTTCTAAAAATTTACTATGTCATGCTCATAATCGTTGGGCATATGTTACTGTAATTTTGAAAAATATTATTCTGTGCATTTTGTTAATCTATAATAATAATAACATTAATAATAATAATAATACCAAAAGAAATGAAAAAAAATACATTTAAAGGCAATTGGCCTTGTACAGCAATGTATAAAAATGGGCACGGTGTTAAAGATTCCTATCACCTTTGGAGCATTAAGAGATAAATGTGGAATTGTCGAAACGCAATATAGTATTGTTCCTAGAACCAAAATATCTTGCATAACATTCCCTAGCCTTAGTCTAATTAAGGGTTGTGGGTAGCTGTAAGCTGTTTCTACAGCACTATGCACCAGTCAGTAGCTTTGGACAGGGTACTTGTCCATCACAGCCCGTCCTAATAACTAATTCACCAGGCCTAAAATGTTTATCTTCGGTGATGGAACCCATTCTAAATGCTTATTTGTATATTTCGTAAACCAGTATTACGTAAAGCTCTGACTTTCACTATCTTGCAAAGTTAATACTACTTTTATTTCAGTATTTAAATTCACGTAGAATTTAGAGAATGATCTACTATAATCTGTTAATTGGAGTTCATCAAGAAACAATGGTGTACTTTTATGTAAACTGGCAAAGGGGTTTAGCGTATCAGTTTTATGAATGGTTATTTTTTTTCCTCATGATTATATTGAGATTACATATTTATTATTTTACTGCAATGTCACCATTTTGTTTCACCAGTTCAAGGATGTTTTTGACAATGACATGGTTGCTAACCATGTGAATGTGTCACTTGGGTTTGATGTCACGGTGACATGAATGATCCAATATCCAGTCTTTTGAAGAAAAAAAACTCTCCATGAAGAATTAAACGATTTAGGTAGTTAGCAAAGGTAAATCTAGTTATAGCCAGGACCTGCATATTCTCTGCTTCGACTGTTGCCTCACATATTGGCTTTGATTTCTGGCCTTTTGTGGCTTGAACTTCACCTGTTTTCAAGACTCTTCTTTTGGTTTCCCCTTTTGAAGAACTTTATTGCCAGTTCCTTGTTATTTTGTTCACATTTCAACTAATCTATTTTTCAGAAAAAGGTAGGGCATTATAATCCGAGTTTACAGATGATTGGGATTATCTGTCTGTTATACTTCCAATCTTCACTAATGGGTCTCTTTTTAAAATCTTGCTACCAAGAAATACTATTATAAGGCTGTCAGACTAGTCAAAAATTAAGGTTTGAATATTCATATTAAAAACAAGTGTATATTCGAACATAGGTTACAAATTCTAGATGCTATATGTACATTGGCACTTTTTAATTATTTTTTTATATTTATGATATTAATACTTTTGCTTTTTTCTTTGCGTAAAATGCTCATAATGTATGCACTGTTGCTTACATCCACTTAATAGTATCATCTCCAGACAGAAGACCAGCTTCAGTGACAGACTGCTGTCACTGTCCTGCTCCACTGACAGATTGAGGAGATCATTCCTCCCCCAAACTATGCGACTCTTTAATTCCATCCGGGGGGGTAAACGTTAACATTTAACATTATACATAGTTATTGTCTGTTTTCACCTGCATTATTATCATTCTTTAATTTAATATTATTTATTGTATCAGTATGCTGCTGCTGAAGAATGTGAATTTCCCATTGGGATTAATAAAGTATCTATCTATCTATCTATCTATCTATCTATCTATCTATCTATCTATCTATCTATCTATCTATCTATCTATCTATCTATCTATCTATCTATCTATCTATCTATCTATCTATCTATCTATCTATCTATCTAAAAAACACATGAAAACTCAAACAAATATGACACCTAAAAACACAGTCTTTCACAAGGGCAGGATTCTATGCGTTCACAAAGTGATGTGATTAAAGAGAAAATGGAGCTGAAAACTCTTTGCACTGTCTGTACTGCACTACAGTAATCCCTCCTCCATCGCAGGGATTGCGTTCCAGACCCCCCCGCAAAAGGTGAAAATCCGCGAAGTAGAAACCATATGTTTATGTGGTTATTTTTATATTGTCATGCTTGGGTCACAGATTTGCACAGAAACACAGGAGGTTGTAGAGAGACAGGAACATTATTCAAACACTGCAAACAAACATTTGTCTCTTTTTCAAAAGTTTAAACTGTGCTCCATGACAAGACAGAGATGACAGTTCCGTCTCACAATTAAAAGAATGCAAACATACCTTCCTCTTCAAAGGAGTGCGCATCAGAAAGAGAGAGAGAAAAAAGCAAACAGTCCAAAATCAATAGGGCTGTTTGGCTTTTAAGTATGCGAAGCACCGCTGGACAAAGTAGCTGCAAGGAAGGGAGCAACCATTTCTCAGCATTTTTTAGAGGAGTGTCCGTATCCTCTAGGCCAGTATGCGAACAGCCCCTCTGCTCACACCCCCTCCGTCAGAGCGAGAGAGAGAGAGAGAGGAAAGCAAACAATCAAAAATCAATACGTGCTGTTTGATCTTTTAAGTATGCGAAGAACCATGCGGGAAGCATATTGCTTGCAAAGCAGCCACATGTAAGCCCTGCAAAGAAGGGAGCACTGTGGAGGTAATCTTTCAGCGTTTTTTGAGGAGCGGCCGTGTCTTCTAGAGATGCGAACAGCCCCCGTGCTCACAATATATTTGAGGAGTTTTATTTAATACATAATACGTGCTCTGATTGGGTAGCTTCTCAGCCATCTGCCAATAGCGTCCCTTGTATGAAATCAACTGGACAAACCAACTGAGGAAGTGTGTACCAGAAATTAAAAGACCCATTGTCCACAGAAATCGGCGAACCAGCAAAACATCCGCGATATATATTTAAATATGCTTACATATAAAATCCACGATAGAGTGAAGGCGCGAAAGTCGAAGCGCGATATAGCGAGGGATTACTGTAATGGTGATTGAATGTCAATGACTTCACTTCACCTTGAGTTCAGTGAAATCCAACATCAGCAGCTATACCTCTGTGATGTCATGCTGGTCTTGCAAAGTATCAAAGTATCATGGGGTTTTGTCTAAGCTGGCTGCACAGCAAATTGACAGGAGAACTTTTGTCGAACAAGGTCACCAATGAATGCAGTCGATTTGCTGCAAAAAACACTTTGATGAAGTTTACCAATCAATACAACAGTATACTTCACATTAGAAACCCAAACACAGTTTATTTCCACAGCTATGCCTTCTTTTCTCCTAGATGTGATAAGATGTACATGACTATATGCGTCTGTCTTATATATAAATTAAAGCACTACGAGTCTATACCTACTTCACAGAGGAAACATCTGAGTTTTTTATTATAATAATCAGCAAGTATTTTATTTGAATGATTATTCGTTTTTAAAAAGTCTTATTCAAATGCAAAAACTGACATTCTAATTAATAAGAATGTTTATTGTTTGTTTCACCTAGTGCTAATTTTTGCATAATGTTACTCTAGAAATGTCATGAAATATTGCTGTGTTTTACAGATTTGCTTTTGCAGATTTCCATTGTTTCCTTAAGCACGCCTCTAAACAACAACACCAACATTTATTTATATAGCACATTTTCATACAAATAATGTAGCTCAAAGTGCTTTACATGATGAAGAAAGAGGAAAAAAAAGACAAAATAAGAATTAAAATAAGAGAACACTAATTAACATTGAATAAAAGTAAGGTCCGATGGCCAGGGAGGACAGAAAAAACAAAAAAAACTCCACTGGAGAAAAATAAAATTTGTAGGGGTTCCAGGCCATGAGACCGCCCAGCCCCCTCTAGGCATTCTACCTAACATAAATGACCTCAATCAGTCTTCATTGTATTCAGGGTTCTCATGGAAGGACTTGATGATGACGGTCATGTGGACTTCTGGGGCCTCATGTATAACGCCGTGTGTAGAATTCACATTATAACATGGCGTTCAGACAAAAGCAGAAATGTGCTTACGCACAAAAAAATCCAGATGCATAAATCTATGTGTACGCCAACTTCCACGTTCTTCCGCTACATAAATCCCGGTCAGCGTGAAAAGTAACGCATGTGCACGCGCCTGCTGTCCCGCCTCAGCTCCTCCCAGAATTATGCCTCTTTGAATATGCAAATCATTATAAATAGCCCTTAAGCACAGCCTTCTGTGAAAAGACAATGGCAAAAGCACGGGGAAAAATAGAAGAATTTCAGCGAATACCAAGTGGAGGCAAGGAAAAACTTACTATTTGTTGGTTTTAACAGTGGTATAAACAACAAAAGGAAGTTGATCGAGTGACGTAACGTGTCGGAGAAACTCGAAAGCTCAAGTTCACAAAGTCGCACAGTGTCCAAAATAATAAAGAAGTTGTCACATATCGATGTCGCTGTGAAAAGGCAAGTTGTAGCCCACCATCTCAGTGTTATATGAAAGCTTATTAAGGTATGGAGAAAAAAAAATAGGCACAGTGGGGAAAAAAGCACGAAATGTCAACTTTAATCTCGAAATTTCCACTTTAATCATGTAGTTTATTTTGTCATTAAAGTAGAACATCATAAACTTCATCTTAAAATAGTTTAATTTACTAGTTTACTAGTAACTAAAGTAGCACGTTAAATGCTTTGTCTTGTATTTGATCTATGTGCTCTATGTGTGTGAATCACTACGTGCTTCTGGGCTTTCTCTTCCTCCGACAGGACACAGAATCCATTACATTCGTCATATTACACCTCTCTGAATAATTAAAATACTGAGATGTATACGTGATATCATTTCATGTTATTAAATATGGGAACACAGTGGCGCAGTGATTGTTCCTGCCTCACGCAAGATGCTTGCTGCGTGCGTGACCTTTGATGAAGTAATTTATTGCAGCAGTACTGTCTCTTTCAAACGTACTAACCCCCAATTCCTGTCCTTACCTTTCTTTCTCCAAATACCCAATCGCCATACAATCAGCTCCATAATAGACATTAAACCATCTGTAAGCTTAGAACGCCGATTCTTCAAAACTTTCAAGGAACATTGAAATATCTTTGTAGTATGTGTTTAATTATCCATCCATCCATTTTCCAACCCGCTGAATCCGAACACAGGGTCATGGGGGTCTGCTGGAGCCAATCCCAGCCAACACAGGGCACAAGGTAGGAACCAATCCTGGGCAGGTGCCAACCCACCACAGGACACACACCCACACACCAAGCACACACTAGGACTGTGGGAGGAAACCGGAGCGCCTGGAGGAAACCCAAGCAGACACAGGGAGAACATGCAAACTCCACGCAGGGAGGACCCGGGAAGCGAACCCAGATCTCCCAACTGCCATCCATCTATCCATCCAGTGTTGCGCCAGCACCAGCAAGAATACCGAGCGAGGCAGGAACAATCCATGAACGGAGCGCCAGATCCTTGCAATCGCAGCGACACTGTGACCTCACATGTTTAATTATTAACAATATAGATTATTTAAATGAAGTTAAAGTTTTATCTGTATAATATAATAAAACATATTTTGCTTCATTTCATCTTAAAAATGATATCTTCATCATATGTAAATATGTGTTTTATAAAGTGGCTCAGGTTGTGCAATATTATACTGTAACTGTATTGCAAGTGAGATAATTGTCTTATAAGTACAAACCGTTCTACAAGGAGCGCTTGATGGACTGATTGAGTCCGTTTATAGTTCTTGGGATGAAACTGTTTCTGAACCGCTAGGTCCGTACAGGAAAGGCTTTGAAGCATTTGTCGTGTGAGAGCAGTTCAATAGCCAGCATGGCTGAGGCAGCGTGTGCTTGATGCTGTATACCGATAATTCTCTTTCTAGTCAACTGCTGTAGATTTGTGATTCCCCACTTGGATATAGTGATATAAATACTCCGAGTGGTTTAGTGAGCGTAATATGGAAAAAGATGATCCGCTGTGGCAACCCCTAACAGGAGCAGCTGAAAGAAGAAGAAGAAGGTGCAGTGAGAGTAACAACGCTAAAGCAGCTGTGGTATTTGGAATAGTTTGACCATTCTGTGGACCATTATATTGTTACGGGTTAATTACAATCAGATGCCTTAAACTAATAAACAATATTCAGTTAGTTTCAGTGTATATGATAAAGCCGCGTCAGGGATGTGGATCTAAAAAAGAAAGGGTAACCACACAGGAACAGTAGCACTGCTTTGACGCTGGGTGCCGCCAGTTTGCAAAACCGAGCGGAGAACTTGCGTACGCTAGGGTTGGAGCTACCGTGAAAATGTGTGTGGCTTTACACCAAGTTTAGGTTTTATACATCGCGATTTAAGCGTGAAAACATTCGTACGCAACATTTTTGTGCGTACGCACCGTTTATACATGAGGCCCCTGGTCTTTAATCTATCCATCCATTATCCAACCCGCTATATCCTAACTACAGGGTCATGGGGGGTCTGCTGGAGCCAATCCCAGCCAACACAAGGCGCAAGGCAGGAAACAAACCCTGGGCAGGGCACCAGCCCACCGCAGGGCACACACACACACACCAAGCACACAGTAGCGACAATTTAGGATCGCAAATGCACCTACCCTGCATGTCTTTGGACTGTGGGAGGAAACCGGAGCACCCAGAGGAAACCCACGCAGACGCCAGGAGAACATGCAAACTCCACGCAGGGAGGACCTGGGAAGCGAACCCGGGTTTCCTAACCACGAGGCAGCAGCGCTACCCACTGCACCACCGTGCTGCCCCCAGTCTTTAATCCATCAATGTAAAAGTACTTCTCCATTACTTTAAAACTGTTGCTCAACTCCTGAGCCCCTTAAAGTTCACTTCTCAATTCAGAGATCCCTGACTTGCTGCTATAGTTAAGCAACCATCTCAGAAGGCCAAAGTAGATTTATTTTCTCAATAATAACAATGGAAAATATCTGACATATTTATGATTTTACTTTTATTATTATAGTGGCTTTAAAATCACTATCATAAAAAACATTTTCAGTGATAGCAATGCTCATTTAGATCCCTCGGCCAGCCTTAGCTTTAGTTTTATGTGCAGTCCACTTATCTATTCTCTTCTGCACACCCTATTAAACCACCTAAGCTTCTTGTACCTTGTATTACATTTTGTCTTATATTGTGCGTTAATATAGTATTTTTATATAACACTCAAGCCAATTTTACAGATTTTTTTTAAAATAAATTATAATAATAAATAAATAAATGATAAAATAAATGAGAATAAAATAAATGATAAATAATTATAAAATAGAGGAAATACTTAATGATAATACTTATAATAATCCATCCATTATCAAACCCGCTATATCCTAACTACAGGGTCACGGGGGTCTGCTGGAGCCAATCCCAGCCAACACAGGGCGCAACGCAGGAATCAAACTCCGGGCAGGGCGCCAGCCCACCGCAGCTTATGATAATTATAATGCAATATTGTTTCTCCTTTCTCTCAGATCATGTCACATTATGCACACAGAGAATACCTTTTTTGTGAAGGGCTGCTTTGTTTTGAAGTGTCACATTTGTCTTAGTCTTTAAAGAGTAAAGAGTCATAGTAACTTCATGCTTTACAAATGTACTTTGAAAAAGCATAAAAATATTTTTATTATTTTTGTAAAAGCACACAAAGTACAAACCTAGAATTTTTAACCTAAATATATTTCAATATTCACATTTTTTATTTTAAACATTTAAACCTTAATTTTTGGCTAATTTGACAGAGTAAGAAGCTGTTTGTCACTAATGTAATGTAGACTGACACTTGTGAAACATAAAGTACTAATTTTTCTAAAAAAAAAAAAAAAATAAAATAATGCCTTTTATGCAACAGTGAGAAAACCGGGTGATTTGTAAGAGCCAGTAGGTAGTGATTTTTGTTTTTGAAGTCGTTAAAGGTGAGGCAGTTAAATAAATAAGTGAAATTTAGCATAAGAGATATCTTTTTAAATTTAGCACTGCATTTTTTTATGGTTGATTGGTCAGGAAAATAATGCTTTTTCATGTCAAAATTTTAAAAACGTTTGTTACGCATACTTTTTGTTTGAGGTATATAGACATATTTTATTATCTTTGTTATGACTGATATTTTTTTATTTGTACAACTGCAGTTCCTTTGCTTAAAATGTTCTGGTTTTAAACAAATTTACACTTGAAGTAATATTTTTTGTTTGTTTCCATTGAATAAAAAGGAAGCAGTTTGGTCATGTTATGTTCTTTTTATGTTCTTTTTAGATCAACATCCAAAATGAACTGCATTGATACAAATACAGTAGCCCTTAGAAACTGATAAAGAAAAAAAATATTGGATTGGTAACAGTAACAACATGCAAAAACAAATTTTAGAGCAAAGGATTAAAATGTTAATCAAACAAAATTAAAAGATGTATGGGGAAAAGATCAAGAGGTGGTTTAATGATAACAATTCAAAGCAGGTTTGGAAAGGCCTACAGACAATCACAGGACTGGGTTCTAAAAAGAGTGTGAAGCAGTTGACAAAGGCCAGAAGCTTTTAGCAGATGAACTTAATAACTTTTTTTGTTTTTTACCAGATTTGAAACAAGCGATTTCAGCACCCAAATTGCAGAAGTAAAGGAGATGCTTTATAAAAACACCAATAATTTTGCTGTGATAGGGTTCAGTTTATCTAAAGTGGAGAAAGGTTTGCTGCGGGTTACAATAAACAGGGCAGTGGGGCCAGACTGCATATCAGGTCAGCTCTGAAAGTCCTACTTTATGCAGCTCTCTGGTTTTTCATTTGCTTTTTAACCAGTCTCTGACCTGTGTCATTGTACCTAAGCTGTGGAAACAGTCATTACCCCAGTTTCTAAGGTTTCCAGGCCAAGCTGTCTGAATGACTACAGACCAGTGGCACTCACCTCTACATCAAATCTATACTTTTCTTGATCAGCCTGGTACATATGTCAGAGCTGTATTTCTGGATTTTTCTTCAACATTCAGTACCATACAGCCTCACATACTGATTGGAAAACTGAATAGTATGAATGTAAACACATTTATCACATTATAGATTCAAGACTTTCTTTTAAATCATTCACAAACAGTCAAGGTGCCTGGTGTAGTGGTCTAACAAACCAAAATTTAAAAAGCTCCAGCAGCTAAAGTTATTGGGACTGATGTAGATGATCTTGCAAGTGTGTGTCAGAGGACAATGCTAAAGAAACTTGAAAAATTCTGAACTGACAACAAACATCCATTATATGTAGAACTTAACTTCAGTATATCAGGAAGGATAGTTACTTTGAAAACCTACCCAAATCGCTCTAGAAATTCCTTTCTTCCTAGTGCCATACATATTTTTAATAAGGAATATCTGAGAAAATAATTAAGGTTTTATATGTATCCTGTAACAATTTTTTGTAAATATGTATTATCAAACTGCCTTACCTTAACCTGTTGTGTGTTTGTTTGTTTTGTTTCATTTCTTTCTGTCTTGTTGTAAGATGCAACTGAGAAGGCAAATTTAATGTTTTCTTGTGTAAACATGACTAAATAAAGCAACCTTGAGCCTTGTATTGCCAGATTGGCCAGTATTTTACTGTTATTATTGCAAAAAGAAAAAAGTGATATTGTACAATCTGTAGCAAAAACATGGTGTATTTCATACCTTATATACTGTGTATATATACAGATATACTTGTATTAATTTTGCTATGTTTGTTATTAATATCTGAAACACACATTTACAGCTTCCTCCTCTAGTCTAACTCATTACATTTTTTATTTTGTGGTTATGAGCAAATGTTTTAATGGACATGCATAATTTTAAGGAAGTTACAACTATTTATTGAGATTTAGTTTTGAATTGTATTATTATCAAAATTATGTAGTTTTGACAATATTTTTCATGTAAATTATTAAAAGTTACTGACAATTGAATGGGAATGTATATATTAAATTTTGTGAGCATTTTATAGGAAAAAATGCTTTTTAAAAAACACTTTTTCTATTTTGTTTTCTTTAGTACGTTGGGAGCGAACACAGGGACGTATTGTAAGAAAGAAAAATGAACCAATGACTCCAGAGGCTGTTCGAGAAAAATGGGAAGAAATTTGTGACTTCAAAAATGCAGTTAAACCCCAAAACATACAAGGTAAAAATGAAAAACTTTTATTCCTTTACAATATCTTTTTTTTGTGTTAGATGTTTTAACTGAAACAATAAACAAAATGGTTTATTTTGGTATTTCAGAAAGTTGAGTAAAGACTGTTTTTGTGGGTTTTTTTTTCTTTTAATGCCCTTAGATTCTCAGTGAATGTTTTTAGATAGCTGTGCAGGTTAAATGCAGGTTAATTGTTCTTAAGTCAAGTTTGGTAAATTTTTTTGTGTAATGAACATATGAAAAGCATTGCACGTAGGGGATGAAATATTTGACTTGAACTATTCAAGAGATTAGGCTTGTGCCTTCATAAGACAAAGTTCTGTTATTAAAGAGAGTAGTATCCCCTCACTGTTTCATTATTACATACATAGCTCTTTTTTATGCAAGACATAAGAATAAAAACCACTAATACTTCAATTAGTAATGACCCTATAAATCATTCATAATAAGTAAAAATAAGTGACTCATGAAAATCTGTCACTTAAGGAATTTATTCTACTTATACTATCTATTTAGATGCCCCCATCTCTACCCAATGATGTCACTATATGAAACAGTAGCATTATGGTAAAGTATCTTGGAAAATAGACCTCACTATTCTTCTGCTTTGATTTAAAGACTGCAGAAATTAAACAAAATGTGACTAACAAATAGTAAAGCAATAGGACCAGCACTTTCCTGTGCTTGGCCCCTATCTGTTATTTGTAAAATCATTTTGTTAATCTCTAAATATTATTTTACCTTATTATATCATCCTGTTTGGCCTATACAAACAATTAATTAAAGCATTCAGAAGTAATTACAGTGATCCCTCGCTATATCGCGCTTCGTCTTTCGCGGCTTCACTCCATCGCGGATTTTAAATGTAAGCATATGTGAATATATATCGCGGATTTTTCACTGCTTCGCGGATGTCTGCGGTCTACAGTACGTGTGCTTCCTCAGTTGATTTGCCCATTTGAATTGAAACAAGGGACGCATTTGAATTGAAACAAGGGACGCTATTGGCGGATGGCTGAGAAGCTACCCAATCATGCGGTTAAGTTCCTGTGTGCTGCTGATTGGCTCAGCGACGGAGCGTTGCATTAACCAGGAAGTCTAATCTCACTCATTCAACATTAACGTGCACAAGCGCCAACAGAAGATGCAAATGATTGCAGAAAAGGTAAAAGTTTTGGATATGTTGAAGGAAGGAAACAGCTACACCGCTGCAGGACACCATTACAGCATAAATGAGTCCACGATTCTTTTTATTTAAAAAGGAGGAATAGCATATAAGATCTACGGCCGCAGTGTCTTTTAACTAGGGCGCAAAATGAGTTGCAAGTGGACGTTGTAAGGCAGTAGCCTGGATGGAATCTGCTTTAGGAATTTGGATTGAAGAGTGATGGAAGAAGAACAACGGCGGTGCTAAACAGCCGCCTGAAGAGGCTCCTTTAGAAGAGCTGTAACGCTATCCTTTGTTGTGCAGTAAAATTAAACTCATCGTTATCGGACAAGTCGTCGTGTCATTGTTGGTGAGTAACCATAATTAATTATTTACGTACAGTACTTATTACATGTACATAGTTTAGTGTCACTGTACACACATTTTACTGTATACAATTTTTCTTGCATTGTACGTATTTATTGATGGTGGCCTGTCTGTCGTAATGGCTGTAACATATGTGATATCAGAGACTCTCGATATCTTTAAAATAATATTTAGGTTTTACTGTGTGTAAACTGTGTTTACATACATAATTTCAACGAGTCTTACCTAATATCTAAGAGAATACAAAGGGTTTATGCTATATAATTGTGCGTGAAATGTTTATAATAGTGTGGGAGAGTTTATAAGGGCTTAAAATATATAAAAATAACCATATAAACATATGGTTTCTACTTAGCGGATTTTCTTATTTCGCGGGTGGCTCTGGAACGCAACCCCCGCGATGGAGGAGGGATTACTGTATTGTGATATGTGAAAATTTCATTCAAATCAGTATAATTCAATTCACAGTGAAATGCACAACTAATTGGGCCCATTCTGTAAAGGTCAAATGTGAATATATAATTTAAAAAATAAAAACCATTAAACTTTTGAATTAACAATTTTGTTACCCACTGTATTTTGACTTTCACAATTAATTTTGCTTTCTAAATTTGTGCAATAATTTGAGGAGTTTATATCTGTTTTCATTGATAATGTGTAACTTGATGTGAGATTATTTACATTAGTCTTAGAAGCGTGAGTTTACTCTATGACAGCTGTGGAGTGTTGGGTGGTGGTTTGGGAGCTGTATCCCTCAAAGTTATTAAAAAGATGGATTGATGGATGAATTGAGAAGAAAGAGAAAGAAAGAGAGAGAGACAGAGACAGAGAGAGAACTGTTCTTGCTTTTTTCAAACAACAACAACCATCCCCAATACACACAAGAATTATCACAAAAAAGAAAAAAAAACCTCCTCACCTGGCCAAAGAAGAGACAGCTATACAATATACAGTATATGCATTAGAAGATCCAGTGCATTTCTGTGACACAATTTTAAAAAGGTACAATTCTGGGAAGAGTTATGGAAAAAATATTAAAGAAATATACTGTATCATCACCAGTAGTGTGCATAGAGCACATCATTACTCCAAACCAGGAAGTAAAGTAACTCACATTTACAGGTTGTGCTCCTCCAGCACATCAGCACTAGCATGAGCAGGACCCCTTCTTTTACCATTTAGACTTTGATTTACTCCTGGAGGCTTTATGAGGGGTTTCCTCCTGCTTTATATTAACCTTTTGGTTCCCTTTGTCTTGTTAATTTCTTGTTTGCTTCGCATCCTTTCAAATGATATACTGTATAACTAATACTGGGTGTCCCGTGTTTTGGTTGAGTGATTGCTTTGTGTAGTTAAGTCCTGCTTCTCACTGGTTTTGTTTCCTTTTCCTTTGTTTAGTTACATCATATACATTAGTAATAATTTTTATTGTTTTATTTATATGGTCATTGCCTATTCCTACCATCCAGATTGTTTATGCTGGTTAGACATCTTACTTGTGAATGTACTTTTGGTTAGAATAATTGTTGAGCAGGCTCTACTTTTTTGCAGGCTATATATATATATATACACACAGTTGTATAAATACAAGGCCAACAGAGGTGAAACCATTCATACTTGCGATCAAAGGCCATAGGAAAACAATAGGGTAATAATGTTTTACAAATTAACAAAACCAGCAATAATAATAAATCTTTCATTATTATTATTATTATTTCACAGGTCTTGTATGTTTTCTGACTCTTGGAGGGCCACATAAGGATTGTTTTGATCAACATTCCACATAGCTAATTCTTATGTATTTGACCCATTTCCCCTTCCAGTGTTTCTCATCCTTTATGATCACATGAGCCAGTTCTGCTTTTTTTTTATTCATTGACAGTACACTAGCAGTAATTGCAAATTGCCCTTTTTTGGGAAACAAGCATGATCAGGGGTGTCTCTTGGTGAAACAAGCTCATTTAGAAATGGGGAAACATACCATGCATCACTGCTGATTACTTAGGCATCTCACCACGACCCACTTGCTAACCAACGACAGCAACCTGTGACCCAAATGTGGGTTGTAACCCAGTGGTTGAGAAACAGTGTCTTACACAGGCCCTGCATGGTGACACTGAGACTCAAAGATCAGTTTGTCCTACTCCATACAAGCAGCTGAAATGTTCATACTGGTGACCAACACCAGACCAACAGAGCCTCAATTGTATTGACCCGTACACTTTGTTACCAACATATAGCCACATGGCTGGTCCCAAATGGAGCCGTAAGTCAGCACATGACTGTGTACATATATATTTTCTTCTTCTTCTTTTTCTATTGTCTGCACCCGTTTGGGGTCGCCACAGCGGATCATCTTTGTCCATATCTTCTAGTACTCTGCATCTTGCTCTGTCACACCCACCAAACTTTTCCCTTTTCCTCCTGCCTGGTAACTTTATCCTTAGCATCCTTCTCCCAATATACCCAGCATCTCTCCTCTGCACATGTCCAAACCAATGCAATCTTGCCTCTCTGGCTTTCTAACCAATCCGCACCCTATAATGTACTTGTTCCTTATCCTGTCCATCCTCGTCACACCCAATGCAAATCTTATCATTTTTAACTCTGCCACCTTCAGCTCTCTCTCCTGTTATTTATCCTGTCAGTGCCACTGTCTCCAACCCATATAGTATAGCTGATCTCATTATTGTCTTGTAGACTTTCCCTTTCACTCTTGCTGGTACCCGTCTGTCACAAATCACTCCTGACACTCTTCTCCACCCACTCCACCCTGCATGCATTAATCTTGTCTGTCAGTCTGTCCAACACCATTGCAAATAAGAAAGGACCCAGAGCCAATCCTTGATGTAATCCCACCATCACCTTAAATGCATCTGTCACTCCTACCGCAAAACTCACCACTGTCTCACTTTCCTTGTACATATCCTGCACCACTCTTGCACACATCTCTGCCACTCCTGAGTTGAGTTCCTTATAAAATACCACAACTCCTCACTAGGCACCCTGTCATATGCTTTCTCTAAGTCCACAAAGACACAGTGCAACTCCTTTTGACCTTTTCTATACTTCTCCATGAACACCCTCAGAACAGACATTGCATCTGTAGTGCTCTTTCCTGGCATGAAACCGTACTGCTGCTTACTAATCATCACCTCCTTCTAAACCTAGCTTCCATAACTTCATGCTGTGGCTAATCAATTTTATTCTTCTGTAGTTACTACAGTTCTGCACATCACCCTCATTCTTAAAAATCGGTACCAGTACACTTCTTCTCCACTCCTCAGGCATTCTCTCACTTTCCAAAAATGTATTAAATCTTCTTCTTTCGGCTGCTCCCGTTAGGGGTTGCCACAGCGGATCGTCCAAAATTGTTGACCGCATATTGATTTGGCAAAATTTTATACCGGATGCCCTTCCTGACGTAACCCTCCCCATTTATCTGGGCTTGGGACCAGCACGAAGAAATACAGTGGTTTGTGCATCCCCTGTATAATCTTGTTAAAAACGCCACTGCCAACTGTCCTAAACACCTCCGTGCTTCCACTGTTATGTCATGTGGACAAACAGCCTTCCCATTCTTCATCCTCTTCATAGCTGTCTTGACTTCCTCCTTGCTAATCCATTGCACTTCCTAGTTCACAACATCCACATCATCCAACCTTCTCTCTCTTTCTCCCTTTCTGTCCACTCATCGACCTCTCAGAATACTCTTTCCTCTGCTCACTCTGTCTCCTAGCTTGTGAGTACTCTTCCATCATTATCCTTTTTCACCCTAACTGGCTGCTTATCTTTCCCAGCTCGGTCCTTCTGTCTAGCCAGTTGGTGCAGGTCCTTTTCCCCCCTCTTTAAGGAGTACTCTCCATGGCAATTCATTCCATGCACAAGCACATTTGTCCACATGTAACCCCACAAAGTCTAGTCATTTGACTAGTGTGATTGCTCTGTGCTGGACAACTGTACCATGCCCTGGCCTGCTTGGAGGAGGTGGGCCCGAGCATGGTTTAGTACCAATCAGGAACAGTATGATCTCTAAACGTGTCTTGAGTATGGAAAACAGACATGACATCACTGATGCGACAAGTCAGGTAGTTTCATTCAATACCATTTGAGTTAAAAACAGGTTTTTATTCTCCTTTTACAAATGAATGTGAATTATAGTTGGCAAGTATAGCTACAAATTCCTCTCTTAGCATCATTTTTCACCGTAAAAATCTTCTCTATCGGGCAGCATGATTAACACCAAAACACTGTGCTGCACACTCAATAAATCTTTAAGAGGGTAGAGCGTTATCCCACTCTACATGACTCCAAAACAACCACAAAATAAATAAAATCATTTTGACTTGTATGCTGTTACTCCGTGTTTGTTTTGGCTTTACACAAAGTCACATGGTCATAACAAAAGTGTACGCAGGCCCAGGGGAGCAGGGATGGGGGACAATTGCGCTTGGGTACGGTATGAAAAAAAATGTGCCTACTGTCAGTAGTGTCCAGCCTCTCATACAAGTTATCATATGCCTTATCTTTAGCTTTCACCACCTCTCTCTTCACCTTATGCCTTTTTACCTTGTACTCCTGTCTACATACTTTATCTCACTCATTATCCCACTTCTTCTTCACAAACCTCTTCCTGTGTGTGTGTGTATATATATATATATATATATATATATATATATATATATATATATATATATATATATATATACACACACAGTTAGGTCCAAAAATATTTGGACAGAGACAACTTTTTTCTAATTTTGGTTCCGTACATTACCACAATGAATTTTAAATGAAACAACTCAGATGCAGTTGAAGTCCAGATTTTCAGCTTTAATTCAGTGGGGTGAACAAAACGATTGCATAAAAATGTGAGGCAACTAAAGCATTTTTTTAACACAATCCCTTCATTTCAGGGGTTCAAAAGTAATTGGACAATTGACTCAAAAGGCTATTTCATGGGCAGGTGTGGGCAAGTTCGTCGTTATGTCATTATCAATTAAGCAGATAAAAGGTCTGGAGTTGATTTGAGGTATGGTGCTTGCATGTGGAAGATTTTGCTGTGAACAGACAACATGTGGTCAAAGGAGCTCTCCATACAGGTTAAAGAAGTCATCCTTAAGCTGCAAAAACATAAAAAACCCATCCGAGAAATTGCTACAATATTACGAGTGGCAAAATCTACAGTTTGGTACATCCTGAGAAAGAAAGCAAGCACTGGTGAACTCAGCAACGCAAAAAGACCTGGGGCCTCATGTATAAACGGTGCATACGCACAGAAATGTTGTGTATGAACGTTTCCACGCTCAAATCGCGATGTATAAAACCTAAACTTGCGGCAAGTAAAGCTACGCACATTTCCACGGTACCTCATACCCTGGTGTACGCAATTTCTTCGCTCGGTTTTGCAGACTGGCGGCACACAGCGTCAAAGCAGTGCTACTGTTCCTGTGTGGTCACCCTTTCTTTCTTAGATCCACATTCTTGACGCGGCTTTATAAATACACTGAAACTAACTGCATATTGTTTATTAGTGTAATACATCTGATTGTAATTAACCTGCAGCAATATAATGGTCCAGGGAATAGCCATAGTATTCCAAATACCATAACTGCTTTAGCGTTGTTACTCTCACTGCATCTTCTTCTTCTTTCAGCTGCTCCCATTAAGGGTTGCCACAGCAGATCATCTTTTTCCATATTACTCTCACTGCACCACTCAGAGTATTTATATCACTGTATCTGAGTGGGGAATCACAGCAGCAGCTGATTGGAAAGAGAAATATCGGTATACAGCATAAAGCAGACGCTGCCTCAGCCACGGCAAATGCTTCAGAGACTTTCCTGTACGGACTTCGCGGTTTAGAAAAAGTTTCATCCCAAGAACTATAAACGCACTCAATCAGTCCATCAAGTGCTCCTTGTAGAACTGTTTGTACTTATAAGTACAATTACCTCACTGTAAACTTGCACTACAGTTATAATATTGCATAACCTACGCCACTTTATAAAGCGCGCATTTACATATGATGACGATATCATTTTTAAGATGAAATGCAGCAAAATATGTTGATTATATTATACAGATAAAACTTTAACTTCATTTAAATAATCTGTATTGTTAATAATTAAACATGTGAGGACACGGTGCTGTAGCGCTAGCTAGTTCAGGGATTGTTGTATTCTTGCTGGTGCTGACGCGACACTGGAAGGATAGACGGATAGAATAATTAAACATGTACTATGAAGATATTTTAGTGTTCCTTAAAAGTTTTGAAGAATCTGTGTTCTAAGCTTACAAATGACTTCACATCTATTACAGAGCTGATTGTGTGGCGATTGGGTATTTGGAGAAAGAAAAGTAAGGACAGGAATTGGAGGTTAGTACGTTTGAAAGAGACAGTACTTCTGTAATAAATTATTTCATCGAAGGTCGCGCATGCCGCAGCAAGCCTCTTGCGTGAGAAATGAACAAGCACTGCGCCACCGTGTTCCCATGTTTAATAACGTGCTTTCATTCCTATCATCACGAAAAAGATATCATGTATACATCTCAGTATTTTAATTATTCAGAGAGCTGTAATATCACGAATGTAATGGATTATGTGTCCTGTCGGAGAAAGAGAAAGCCCGATTAAGAAGCAGGTAGTGATTCACACACATAGAGCACATAGAATATCAAACACAGAACAAAGCATTTAACGTGCTACGGTATTTGAGAAACTAGTAAAATAAACGATTTTAAGATGAAGTTTATGATGTTCTACTTTAATGGCAAAATAAACTACGTGATTAAAGTGGAAATTTCGAGATTAAAGTTGACATTTCGTGCTTTTTTCCCACTGTGTGCCTATTTTTTTGTCTGTACCCTAATAAGCTTTCATATGACATTCAGACGGTGGGCTACAACTCGCCTTTTCATGGCGACTTTGATATGTGACTTCTTTTTTATTTCGGGAACTTTGTGAACTTGAGCTTTCGAGTTTCTCTGACACTCTGTCACTCGATCAACTTCCTTTTGTTGATTATACCACTTTTTAAACTAACAAATAGTACGTTTTTCCTTTGCCTCCACTTGGTATTCGCTGAAATTCTTATATTTTCCCCCGTGCTTTTCCCATTGTCTTTTCACAGAAGGCTATTTATATTGATTTGCATATTCAAAGAGACGTAATTCTGGGAGGACTTGGGGCGGGACAGCAGGCGTGTGCACATGCGTTACTTTTCACGCTGATCGGTATTTATGTAGCGGAAGAACGTGGAAGTTTGTGTACATACTTGTGCTTACGTCATGTTATAGTGTGAGTTCTACGCACGGCGTTATACATGAGGCCCCTGGACGTCCATGGAAGACAACAGTGGTGGATGATCGCAGAATCATTTCCATGGTGAAGAGAAACCCCTTCACAACAGCCAACCAAGTGAACAACACTCTCCAGGGGGTAGGCGTATCGATATCCAAGTCTACCATAAAGAGAAAACTGCATGAAAGTAAATACAGAGGGTGCACTGCAAGGTGCAAGCCACTCATAAGCCTCAAGAATAGAAAGGCTAGATTGGACTTTGCTAAAGAACATCTAAAAAAGCCAGCACAGTTCTGGATAAACATTCTTTGGACAGATGAAACCAAGATCAACCTCTACCAGAATGATGGCAAGAAAAAAGTATGGAGAAGGCATGGAACAGCTCATTATCCAAAGCATACCACATCATCTGTAAACCACGGTGGAGGCAGTGTGATGGCTAGGGCGTGCATGGCTGCCAGTGACACTGGGACACTAGTGTTTATTGATGATGTGACACAGGACAGAAGCAGCCGAATGAATTCTGAGGTGTTCAGAGACATACTGTCTGCTCAAATCCTTCTAAATGCAGTCAAATTGATTGGGCGCCGTTTCATGATACCGATGGACAATGACCCAAAACATACAGCCAAAGCAACCCAGGAGTTTATTAAAGCAAAGAAGTGGAAAATTCTTGAATGGCCAAGTCAGTCACCTGATCTTAACCCAATTGAGCATGCATTTCACTTGTTGAAGACTAAACTTTGGACAGAAAGGCCCACAGACAAACAGCAACTGAAAGCCGCTGCAGTAAAGGCCTGGCAGAGCATTAAAAAGGAAGAAACCCAGCATCTGGTGATGTCCATGAGTTCAAGACTTCAGGCTGTCATTGCCAGCAAAGGGTTTTCAACCAAGTATTAGAAATGAATATTTTATTTCCAGTTATTTAATTTGTCCAATTACTTTTGAGCCCCTGAAATGAAGGGATTGTGTTAAAGCAATGCTTTAGTTGCCTCACATTTTTATGCAATCGTTTTGTTCACCCAACTGAATTAAAGCTGAAAATCTGCACTTCAACTGCATCTGAGTTGTTTCATTTAAAATTCATTGTGGTAATGTACAGAACCAAAATTAGAAAGCCACTGCAGTAAAGGCCTGGCAGAGCATTAAAAAGGAAGAAACCCAGCATCTGGTAATGTCCATGAGTTCAAGACTTCAGGCTGTCATTGCCAGCAAAGGGTTTTCAACCAAGTATTAGAAATGAATATTTTATTTCCAGTTATTTAATTTGTCCAATTACTTTTGAGCCCCTGAAATGAAGGGATTGTGTTAAAGCAATGCTTTAGTTGCCTCACATTTTTATGCAATCGTTTTGTTCACCCCACTGAATTAAAGCTGAAAATCTGCACTTCAACTGCATCTGAGTTGTTTCATTTAAAATTCATTGTGGTAATGTACAGAACCAAAATTAGAAAAAAGTTGTCTCTGTCCAAATATTTATGGACCTAACTGTATATTTTAGACAAATTTGGATCGTGCAAAGGCTGTTCAGTTGTAGAAGGACACTAGGGAAATTAAAATCCTGCTTGGAAGCAACATTGCTTTCATAGCTCTCGATCATTGCTTTTACAGTATACAGCATAGTACATTCTCAGCATACCACTGGTTGTATGAATTAAATACTTTTTTTAGTACTTTAGTACTGCTTTTTAATTTAATTTTATTTATGTTTAATAAGATATGTTTTCTAGAATTTTGAAAGTAAAATTATAATGTCATATTGTTTGAATCATTTATTTGTCATTTTTAAAACATTGGAACCATTTGTGTTTAACTTTAAATAATGAAAGTTTTGATAATGGCATTGATAATTTGACTTAGTTTTTCATTTCTTTTTAAATCTCTTTTTACTTTTAGATTGATCAAATTTAGATACCTTGAATGGTAACGTACATATTTAATTAACAATTAAATTTCAGGATGTCATTCTGGTATGAAAGAATAATGTTTTTTGTAGAGTACATATTCCTGAAAATATGGCTGAGCTGTAGGCAGCAAAGTTTTTTGATAAAAGATGCTGACACTTTTGCCATTTTTAAGCATTTCCGTCTGTAGTCTGTCTTTTAAACTATTTAGTCTTCTCAAAAGATTTCACTACAGATGAGTGTTGGTAAAATGCAAAGCATATCTTGTTTTCCACAGATATTTAATGTAATTTCTGAAATTTCTTAAAAGTATACACTTATTGTTTGATATTTGTATTGTTTATGAACAATTAATGAGTTATCAAAACTACTCATTTCAACATTGTTTTTTTCCCTAAATTTCAAAACAAAGTACAGCATGGTTTGTAACTGATAGAAGTACTCATTGAAAATAGATCTAGTATGCTAAGTTTAAACCATTACAGTAGGTAGATCAGTGCAGTGACAGCTGTGATGGGCCTCTGGGTCTTTTGCAGTTTGTTGTGTGAGAGATGCTTTTGAGGCCTTGATTTAAGCAGATCATTTTTCATGTGCTTATTCATGCAAATAGGTCATAATGAAATGAAATGAAATGCATGTGTGATTTGAACATTGCATACATAATTAGCTCTGTTTACATTCAATAACACCTTTCATCATATCAGACGTCAGGTCCTGATGTGCATGTGTATTTTAGTTTAGTGTATTGGTCATTGTTATTAGACTTTCGTACAACAAAATTCTGATGACAACTTTCCATCTGCTGCAAAGAAAAAAATGGTAACAATAAAACGCTAAAATAAAATGTTATACAGGTTATAAGAAATGAAGAGCAGGTAATAAAGAAAAATAATGAAGAATGCAGCATGTATTCAATTACTATGTAGAAATTGGCATTAACTATGTACAGTTTAAATAAAATTAAACAGTATTTACAGTTTCAATATACATTGCCTAAGAATAAGTACCTTGCATATGTGATACATGTGAAGGTAATATGTGTCTATATTGTATATTTTATGTTTATATTATGCTTCTTATAAACTGGAGGAGTACTGGGTTTGGAGAGGTGTGATGGAAATCACAGCTCTAGGGAAAACTGTTTTTCAGGCGGTTAGTGCGTAATCTGATTGCCCTTGTTTATTTTTGCCTGTTTTATATATAACTAGCTATGTTACCCAACTTCACTCAGAAAATTTCCTATGCCAGTAGGCCTAAATTGTAGTGGCGTCAGTTAATCGGATGTATCAGAGGTATTGTGTAACTAATAAAGTACTTTCGTGTATGCTATATAAGTCATGGCCGAAATTATTGGCACCCCTGGAATTTTCCTTGAAAATGCACCATTTCTCCCAGAAGATTGTTGCGATTACAAATGTTTTGGTATACACATGTTTATTTCCTTTATGTGCATTGGAACAACACAAAAAAACAGAAAAAAAAAGCCAAATCTGACATCATTTCACACAAAACTCAAAAACCGGGCTGGACAAAATTATTGGCACCCTCTACTTAATATTTGGTTGCACGCCCTTTGGAAAAAATATCTGAAATCATGCGCTTCCTATAACCATCAACAAGTTGTTACACCTCTCAACTGGAATTTCCGACCACTCTTCTTTTGCAAACTGCTCAAGGTTTCTCAGATTTGAAGGGCGCCTTCTCCCAACAGCAATTTTGAGATCTCTCCATAAGTGTTCAATCGGATTTAGATCCGGACTCATTGCTGGCCACTTCAGAACTCTCCAGTGCTTTGTCTTCAAACATTTCTGAGTGCTTTTAGAGGTATGTTTGGGGTCATTGTCCTGCTGGAACACCCATGACCTCTGACGCAGACCCAGCTTTCTGACACTGGGCCCTACATTGCGCCCCAATATCTTTTGGTAGTCTTCAGATTCATGATGCCTTGCACACAGTCAAGCATCCAGTGCCATAGGCAACAAAACATCCCCAAAACATCTTAGAACCTCCACCATGTTTGACTGTAGGTACTGTGTTCTTTTCTTCATAGGCCTCATTCCGTTTTCTGTAAACAGTAGAATGATGAGCATTACCAAAAAGCTCTACCTTGGTCTCATCTGTCCACAAGACGTTCACCCAGAAGGATTTTGGCTTCTTCAAGTACATTTTGGCAAACTCCAGTCTGGCTTTTTTATGTTTCTGTGTCAGCAGTGGGGTCCTCCTGGCTCTCCTGCCATAGCGTTTCATTTCGTTCAGATGTCAATGGATAGTTGAGCTGACACTGTTGCACCCTGAGTCTGCAGAACAGCTTGAATATGTTTTGAAGTTGATTGAGGTTGTTTATCCACCATTCGGACTATCCTTCGTTGCAGTCTTTTATCAATTTTTCTCTTCCGTCCACGTCCAGGGAGATTAGCTGCAGTGCCATGTGTTGTGAACTTCTTGATTATGTTGCGCACAGTGGACAAAGGAACATGAAGATCTCTGGAGATGGACTTGTAGCCTTGAGATTGTTGATATTTTTCCACAGTTTTTGTTCTCAAGTCCTCGGACAATTCTCTGCTGTTCTTTCTGTTCTCCATGCTTAGTGTGGCACACTCAGACACACAACAGAAAGGTTGAGTCAACTTTTCTCCATTTTAACTGGCTTCAGGTGTGATTGCTATATTGCCAGCACCTGTTTCTTGCCTCAGGTGAGTTCAAACGAGTATCATATGCTTGAAATAAAACGATTTACCCACAGTTTTAAAAGGGTGCCAATAATTTTGTCCAGCCCATTTTTGGAGTTCTGTGTGACTTGGTATCAGATTTGGCTTTTTTTCTCTGTTTTTTTGTGTTCTTCCAATGCACATAAAGGAAATAGACATGTATATACCAAAACATTTGTAATTGCAATAATTTTCTGGGAGAAATGGTGCATTTTCTGGGAAAATTCCAGGGGTGCCGATAATTTCGGCCATGACTGTATATAGCATACAGGAAATATGGAGAGTACTTGTGTGTGTGCAATTTTTTGTTTTTTTAAACCATAAAAGCCAGAGGCTAATATTATTAGTTCACTGGTGTTCCTTACGCTAGAATATTATTGATACAATTGGCCATAAGTAAAACAGTCTTGCCACACAGATCAGTTCCTGCTTTTCCAATTGACTAGCCTTGATGGTTACTGGAGAACACAATTTTATAGGAAACTGTGTTTTTTTTAACTGAAACAAGTAATTAATAGGAATAATAGGATTTTAAGTATAAATATAGTTTTGCCCTGTTGCACAGCTTGTAAAAATGGTAGCTTCAATCAGATTTTAGTGTATTGCTTTGATCACTAGACTTGTACTGTTACAAAATTTTGGAAGGTTTAGGTCAGAAGCAGTATACACTGAATAATGGTTTACTTTAACTCATTACATACAGCATTAATATTTACAAAATGCACATTTACATGGCACATTCAATAAACTGAACATTTTAATAGTTGTTTTTACTGGTCAGGTCACAGGCACAATTACTAAAGATCCTTACACAGTGCTGCCAGTCAAGACTACTCTCAGTAACAAAGTAATCAAGTGTTGCAAATAGTTGATCAGTTGGTATTCAACAAAACAATACATCCTTGTGAAGTTGATTATCATGCTTATATCGGACATATGTGAACAGGTGAGCATCAGAGGTAACATCAGTCATCTCATCAAGCTGAACGGCAAAGTATGGGCTTTGCTGAATTTTACCAGTTACCTGGTTGATGACATCCTCGACTGTTCTATTAATTCGTCTTGCAGCTGTGTTGTTTGAGAGCAGTACTATGTGGAGCTGTCTTGCAGCAGATTCTACTAGTAGCACAGAGACTACCTCACTGACACACAGCAAGAAAAATTTCTTCCCAAATGTGTGGGATTTGCTGCTCTTCACAGTCTAGTGAGCAATGATAAATGAATTATACAGCTGTCTTTTGTTAACTGTCATCACAATTTAAAGCAGTTTTCTGTTCTTGTAAACCTTTTTGTTTTCTCTAAAAGAAATCCATTGGTTTTGCATGCACTACTCTATGTTTGGTTTGCAACTGCCGTTGTAGTTTATTTGGCTTTAAGCTCTCATTAGCTAGATCTTTACCACAAATGACATGTTGTGGTGTTGGGTCATTTTCATGTCTCATCTTGACTGCTGTACCTCTGCTGTATCTCTGGAATATCTGTCAGTATGACATAAAGACATATTTCGTGTTTATGTAGCTGGTTGATATCTAAATATTAGATGCTGGGGTTTCAAGTATGCAACATGCATTCTGTTTGCTGTTTGGATGTATTTCTCTTTTTCTCATTCTTGCCCTTTCTCTGAGCAATCACATAATGAAGAATGCAGCATGTATTGAATTACTATGTTCAAAATGGCATTAACTAAGTACAGCTTAAATAAAATTAAACAGTATTTACAGTTTCAATATACAATGCCTAAGAATAAGTACCTTGCATATGTGATACATGTGAAGGTCAAATGTGGAACAGGGATATGGAACAGTTTGTCACATGCATCTGATTCTGCCTACATCTGTTTGTTTTTAGCCCCTTGGTCTCATTTTAATGTGTTGAAAAGGAACTTGAAGAGTACATGGAGTGAACTTTATTTAACTACAAGTGACCTACTTATTCAGCACAGAGTATGACAATTCCTAGTTTAAACTTCTTATTACAGTAAATGACAAGAAGTAAGTGACCCTTGCAATCAAGGGCTACACATAAAAATATTTATCATTCCAACACTAGTCCATACAGAGAAAGAATACACAGTCTCCAGATGTAAAGTTTATTTCATATGGGAACAAAAGCACACAATCTCATAAAAAGTAAATAAACAAAAGTTGTTGAATCATAAGTAAAGAGAAGGAATCAGCCATAACACAAGATATTAAACCATTCTCCTCTGCTTAGGGACTCTAGATACTCAGAAATGGAAGGACACTCCTGTGCATCACTAAAATGCATTTAAAATAGAGCTGATATCAGAAGCCATAAAAGAATACAGAGGGTTTCTACTGCAATCACATTAGGTAAATAGAATATTATAATTTAGATTTAGATTACTCTATAAAAGAAAATGATCAAGAGGCTGTACATTATAATGAACAATAACATTAACTCAGCATTTAATTATAAATGTATATCTCTCTAAACTAGAAATTCATATTCTCTGTTAATCATATTCTTTCAATGGGTCATCTTTCAAAGTAAAACTCAGTCTTTATGTCTTGTTAAATACAAAATCAACTTCAGTCATATGATGTCGTAAAATAATGCGTATCTCCAGTACAGATCTAACATAAAAGTCAATGAACTCAACGCATGTGTAAAAGTTTTCCTCAAGTGCATTAGGAAACAGTTGCAGGTCAGGTATCCACACCCATCTCCTCAAACATTATGTGAGATGGCACATCTGCCCCATTAAAAGAATTGCATTACATATTGTCTGCTTAGAATTATGTATGTAAAAACATTCTAGTTAAGCCAGTAACTATAATGTGTTACAAGAATTTAATGCTTGTTAGCCATCACACCCAAGGGAGTAAACTCAAAAGGTATACAGTATATTAAATGGTGAGGAGTATGTATGTGCTCTTTTTCAAGTCTGTGGCTTGAAAAAGAAATGCTTAACCCACTATTTATTACATTGGTTGTTTCTTATATTATAGACAGCAATATTTTAATTAGAAAATTGGTTTAGACTGGGGCGGCACGGTGGCGCAGTGGGTAGTGCTGCTGCCTCGCAGTTGAGAGAACTGGGGACCTGGGTTCGCTTCCCGGGTCCTCCCTGCATGGAGTTTGCATGGAGTTTGCATGAGTTTGCATGCGTGTCTGCGTGGGTTTCCTCCGGGCGCTCCGGTTTCCTCCCACAGTCCAAAGTCATGCAGGTTAGGTGGATTGGCGATTCTAAATTGGCCCTAGTGTGTGCTTGGTGTGTGGGTGTGTTTGTGTGTGTCCTGCGGTGGGTTGTCACCCTGCCCAAGATTGGTTCCTGTCTTGTGCCCTGTGTTGGCTGGGATTGGCTCCAGCAGACCCCTGTGACCCTGTGTTCGGATTGAGCGGGTTGGAAAATGGATGGATGGATGGTTTACCAGGGGTAGGCAATCTCGGTCCTGGAGTGCCACAGTATGTGCAGGTTTTTGTTCCAACCCAGTTCCTTAACGAGAACTCAATTATTGCTGATGAAGCACATATTGCTTAAGTGACATTTTAATGCTTCATTTTAGTGGTCCTGCGGTGGGTTGGCACCCTGCCCGGGATTGGTTCCCTGCCTTGTGCCCTGTGTTGGCTGGGATTGGCTCCAGCAGACCCCCGTGACCCTGTGTTCGGATTCAGCGGGTTGGAAAATGGATGGATGGATGGATGGATTTTAGTGGTCTCGCTTGTTAAGGTTCTCCAACCTTAATTGCTTATTTCAATCTTAAACTGCTGCATTCAGTGTTTTAATTGCTCCTTATTAGCAATAAGATGTAAAAGACAAAGCAGCCAGCAGTTCTCCAGCTAGCTTTTTTCCAATTACATCTGTGTGTGTTCATCATGCACGGTTTGATTTAATAAAACACTTAATAGAAAAATGTGACAGACTGAAAATGATCTGTTTTAGGCTTCAAATCATTTGGATGATATCCTTGGAAAGGAAAAAAATCTACAATATAAAAGCCTTACATTGCACAGACTAACAAGCCATAAAATTAAATAAGGTCTGAGATTGGCAATGATTGGTTTCTAATTAAGCAATTGGGTTGGAATGAAAACCTGTAGCCACTGCAGCTCACCAGGACCGACGTTGCCTACCCCTGTTTTACATCTTATTGCTAATAAGGAGCAATTAAAACACTGAATGCAGCAGTTTAAGATTGAAATAAGCAATTAAGGTTGGAGAACCTTAACAAGCGAGACCACTAAAATGAAGCATTAAAATGTCACTTAAGCAATATGTGCTTCATCAGCAATAATTGAGTTCTCGTTAAGGAACTGGGTTGGAACAAAAACCTGCACATACTGTGGCACTCCAGGACCGAGATTGCCTACCCCTGGTTTAGACTGTGAATAGGTGATCATGGAAATATGCTAGAATAAAATATACCGTTAGTTATACTGTTAGTTTAGCATCATTAGGAACAATCTCTGTATTAAATTCATTTGAATTAAACTTTTACATTTTTTTCATATTCCCCTAATTCAAGCCTCCAATTTTATTTCTATTATAGTTTTTAATTTTTTATATCATAAGCTACAGACCTAGAATGAGTCTGACTTGTGATTTTACTTTGAAGTTCATTTTATGATAAGCTGCTTTATTGTGTGTTCACATTATTTGAATGTTATGCAGGTTTATTCTGAGCTTGTCTTTGTCTATTCATACAGTACCTCAGTTTTTCCTTTTGCTTTGTAATATTAATGGCAATAACTTAAGTGATGACTTTGAAGTTGAAGCTGTGAAAAATAGCATAGGTTATATATGATTATTTGTTTGACATGAAAGAATACCTAACCAAACCTCGAAGGTAAAATGTGAATCAGAAATAGAAACACTACTCAAAGGGCCCTTTATATTTGCCGTGTTGTTTGCTGCCCCTGTTCATTATATTTTAAACTTTAAGTAACCTTGTAAAAAGGGAAAGTAACAAATAAATAAAGAGGATAGATGCTAAAGATTTTGTTAATTTTATTTTCCATATAATATAAAAATGCTGGAACTTAATTTGATTTTATACTTGAAACGATTAGTTTGCTTTCAAATTATAATTTAGAGATTAAGACTTAAAATGCAATGCCTTGCATTAGTATTTAGTCCAATGCTATATTTTTAATGATAACGATCATTGTTACAAATTAGGACATTTTGCTTTTTTTTTCTCTATTAAATTTGTTTTTCTACCCTTTTGGGACTTTTTAAAGGCTATTAATATCGGAATATTAATACATTTATGCCTTGCATTAATAATTTAGCTGGAACTAATCAGAATTGTATTATCTTTTTTTTTTTACTTGTTTTGCCATCATATATATATATTATTATTATAAGCTCCGACAGTTAGCGGCATGTTGTCTGGGACTTAATTTCCAGAAGGCACAATGCACCAAGATGCTATGCTTATAAAACTATGCAACATGCAGTGTCCAAGATTACAGACTCAAACCTCAACCAACTTCAGTGTGTGTACCCTTTTAGAAACAGATTTTCTGACTTTTAAAATTGACCATAGCTTAATGCTTCTGACCATATGAGCATTTCCAGGTCTAAATACTTGTGCCTTGGTGGCGGGCCACATTCCACCTTGCTGACAGAATAAACATGTACTTGTTTCATGTAATTTGTTTTCTTGTGACATTTTTGTTTTAGAGGCACATGGATGAACCCAAAAATGTCCAAACCAACAGTGAGCCTAGTTTGGTGTTTTAATAAATATACAGTTTACTGTATAATGCCTGTTGACTTTATATTGTCTTAATTAGAATTTTTATTTATTTTCTTAAATAATATCTAACATCAGGTTTTTATGTAGACCTGTAACTGGTCTCACGGTGAAGGGTCCTTATTTAATTTACATATGCCACATGGTGCACCTGGTAACAACATATTAATATAAATTTACCAAAATCAACATTCTCCTTAACCTGTAAACCTGTCATCAGTAAACCTTGCCATAAACAATATCTGAGTGTTCTACATATATTCAAAAGAGATTGGCTGAATAATATATCTTGCTGATTATTTACATTACAGTTAAGTATGTCAGTCTAATGCATTTTTAGGTACCATGCGGCTGACTATGGCTGTGGGTAGCCTATATAATTTTAGTTTCAGAATATCTGTGGTTTTCTGCATCCACCTCCAGGAGATGTTCAATTGTATTTTTGGGGTATACCTAACTCAGCTGTGACTTTACTGATTGCTTGTGGCAGGGGTCCCTATTATGCCTGTGCTCTAGCATATGTACTGTCTGCTCTAGACAGTGATATGAATTGCTTATGGCAAGGGGTAGCCTTGAGGCTTTAGGCTTACTGTTTTCTACTGAATATTTATTCTTGCAAAATTCTTTTGAATGATCTTGTATTGTACAGTGAACTATGACACAATTGTTTGTGTAGAACTTGAAGGGCTAATCAGATATGTCATTTCAAAACAAATTTTTAAAACTCTTTAGAATCACTATTTTTCATACAAATGTTGTCGAACAATAGCATGAGGGTTACCTAATATTGAAGAAAAATCAACTAAACTGCGTTAAACTTTTTTAAAGCTATTGCCTGTTATAATTTGCTGGAAAAAGAGGGATGTCATCTCTAAAAATTAGGCCTGAAATCTCTGCTGAGGCATAGAAACCCAAAATAAACTTTACCCAAAAATTGAGAAGCTGACTTTCTGCCTGCAAAATGCATGAAGGGATAAAGTTTAAAAAGGATCTCACAATGATCTTAATTTAAAACCCCAGGCTTAAAATTACATAAACTATTAATATTTTATGATTTACAACAAATATTAAAAAAAAGTAAAAAAGGATGCTAAAATGTTGTTGTGTAAAAAAGCTGCTCAAAGTAAAACAAACCAGTCTGTGATCCAGTAATTCACACTAAGTAGCAAAAGCAGAAAATCAAAAAAACAAAACAGTCAATGTAAAATTAACAGTACATAACATAAAGAAGAAATAAATACATCATCAACATGCACAGATCTACTATATAATAAAACACTAACATCTGTATGTGTGTGTTTGTGTGTGTGCCTAGTCCATGTGAGCAATCTGATCGGTCAGTTTGGCCTTGGTGATGTGATCGACAGAGGATATACGAATGTGACACACAATGAGAATCGTCTTCAAAGACAGAAAGTATAAAAGAGAAACAGGAAGCAACCACGGAGCCTTGAAAATAATTACAGAGGCTGAGAAGCAGACTTTACGGAACCATGCACAACAGAGGGAGTGACCGTGAAGACATGTTCATGCACACAAGGATACTGAGTAAAGGCGTGGAAGGTACATGCAGGGCAAGAGATATCAGATACTTTTAAATTTATTCTAATGTGGCTAGTATAGAATAAACAAAACAATACTAAATAACAATTAAATTAAAAAGAAGGCAAAATTAATAAATAAAAACAAAACACAGATGAGCCAGGGATGACAATGCTCTATTTTTCTTCTGTCTTGTTACATTTCTGTTACTGACTCTGTTTTTGCCTTTGGAATCATAAAAGTTACCACTACCCTTTCACTTTCAATGCACATCAGAAGTGCATTATATATATATCCACAAATAGTGGAAATGTTCTTGGACCACAGAATAGATGTTGTATACATATACTGTGTCAGCATTCAGAAGTTTGGAATCATCAAGATATTTTCACATTTTTGATAGATTTGATGTTAGAGGTCATGTGGAAAGTCAAAATGACTAAAGTTAAACTGCTGGGTGTTTTCAAATAAAGGATGACATTCTGCAAGAATAAAGCACTAGGATGAAGATCCTCCTACAGAAACAGAATTGGTGGTACAGGTCTTAAAATAACAGGCTAAGGGTTTAGGTGTTGAGGGTGTTCTAAAACCTTAGAATGAGGTGAACTAGTATGATAGACTTCAGGGTTATAAAACGAAGGTTCATAATGGATTGAGAAATTGCAAGATTGAATAGTACCTACAGCATTTAGTATACTGGCAGGTATTGAAGTAATATCAGGGCATTGATCAAAATTAAATGTCAATACCCACCAATGGATTGCACAATAAAAAGTCAGACATAATAAAAGGTGGCTTCAGAAGGGGGCCATTTAGACATTGCTTGGTCAAAAATCCATAAGCTAACAGAATTACACCTAGAAGTGGTAGAGGAAAATTAAATGCAAAGTTTCCCTTTTTAGCATATGTATGCATTATGCCTAAGAGAGTGGAAGATGGTAAGGGAACTGGAAGCAGAGATACTCCTGTGAAAAGTAGCACAAACCCAAGAATTATGTTTAAAGAAAGAACCCATTATTAAGAGAGAGATAAAAATATGTTGTGTACATAAGGATCATATAAATGTTCATGGTGATTGGGCAGCCTAATGTATATTGACAAATCTAAAGTACTGTATTCCGAATTTTAGTAAAGGACCAAACAGGATATGTTTAAGAATCATGATTATTATAGTAGTTTCTTATTATCTGATGTCTTGCTCCAATGGAGCCTGGTTACAGCTTCTGGTTTCTAGTCTTTCTGGTCTACTGGATCATCTGACATTGGTGCTGTAGGTGCCAGTTGGCACTGTGATGCATGTACCCACTGGGGATATCCCTTGAGCCTTAAAGATGCGCAGTGGTGAACAGTATCTGGAAATTACCCTTCCGGTGTAGAGACAACATGTTTTTCCTTTTGAGAATCTTTAGGCATACCCAGTGGCCTGGTTGGAACTTGTGAACTGGATCTGGTAAAGGTTCAGGAAACGCCTCTTTAACCTGTGAATGAATCATAGCTCAACACAGAGTCAGCTTGTAGATTGCATCATTACGCCACCCATCAAAAAATACATGAAATGAGAGGCCTGTAGTACAATTAACTGTTCCTTTTATCAACATGAAGAATATTGACAAGGCTTTGGGTCAATTTAGCCCAATTTCAGCACATAGTTTAGATAATTTACTTTTAATTGTACCATTTGTCCTTTGAATTTGATCTGCACTCGTGAAGTAAGTGTTGGATTCTCAGGGCTTTGCAAATATTGTGAATTACAGTGTCAACAAAATGTGAACCCCTGTCCAATAAATTATTATGGGACTCCAGATCATGTGGTATGATTTCCTTCAACAAGCTCTTTGCTACAGCTGAAGCATCTGCCTTTCAAAGAGGGATTGCTTCCACCCACTTTGAATACATATCTACAATTACTTATACATTTTTATACCCTTGGCATTAACTTAAGTTGCATAAAGTCTATCTGTACATGTACAAATAGATCCCAGGGCTTAAAGTAGAATGACCTGACCTGATGCAGATCCGAATCTGTTCCTCGGAAAGTCGCAGTCAGGGTGGCTGATGAAACGGTCCTTACGGATGATGCTACAGTTGTGACCCGTTGGGCTGGCTACTTTGAGCAGCTGTTTAAAGCTAATCCTCCAGCTAGGATGTTGGATATCTCTGGATCCACAGTTCTTGAGGCTGATCCTCCAATTAAACGGTGAACCACCCATTCTCAGTGATATTGCACAGGGTCATCCTCAATAGGATCTGTGATCACCTCCTCACCTACTAGTGACTGGAGCAGTCTGGTTTTACACCTAAGAAGTCTACCATCGACTGCTTCCTGGCACTGTGGGTTCTCATGGAGCGCAAACGCGAATATCAGCAGAGTTTCCTTGCAGCCTTTATCAATTTTTGTAAAATGTTTGACTCAGTTGATCGAGCTACCCTGAGGGACATCCTGAGACTTCATTGGATCTCCTCAAGTTTGCTGGATATCATAGCCGGCACGTACACTGTTACTGTAAGTGCTATGCAGAGTGGAGGCAGAACCTCTTTGTTTTTCCTAGTTCATTCTGGGGTATATTCTTGCTCCTACTCTGCTTGCATGGACTGGGTGTTTGGCAAGGTCATGGGGTCCATTGGCTCTGGGGCATCTGTTGGTGAAGAAAGATTCACTGATCTTGACATTGCTGGCGATGCTGTGATCTTCAAGGAGTCAATGGAGGCTCTGATCGGGGCTGTTGAGAGACTGGGTGAGGAGTCTGAGTGTCTGGGCTTGCGAGTGTCCCGGGTAAAAACCAAGCTCGAAGCCTTTAATGACCTTTTAAGCACAGCCATCAGCAGTGTGTCTGTCTGTGGGGAGAGTTTCGTCCTTGTTGAGAGGTTTACTTACCTCGGCACTGACATTCATGTCTCTGGTGACTCTTCCTATGAAATCTGTAGATGTATTGGGAGAGCATGGGGGGTCATGAGGGCACTGGGAAGGGGGGGTGTGGCGCTCCTGATATCTTTGCTAAAGGACGAAGGTCCAAGTCTTTAGAGTCCTGGTGCTTCCTGTCTTGCTATATGTTTGCGAGACATGGATGCTATCCAGTGACCTGAGACGAAGACTGGATTCCTTCGGTACTGAGTGTCTTCGGAGAATCCTTGGGTACTGCTGGTTTGACTTTGTGTCGAATGAGAGGTTGCTCATGGAGTCCTGAATGAGGCACATTACCTGCATTGTGAGGGAGCATCAGTTACAGCCATGTGGCACGATTCCCCCGAGGGTGATTAGGCTCGCAGGATCCTCATTGTTGAGGACCTGAGTGGCTGGACCAGTCCAAGGGGACGTCGTCGGTCATTGCTAGCGGGTGGGACTCGACGACGTGTGTGCTTGGGGGGTTGCCAACCAGGATCACAAGCTGCTTCATTGTGTGGTGGGTGCAGCAACCAACCTGATCTGACTTGTTTGCCTTAGGAATCTTTCCTTTATTGTACTGCTGACAAACTGCACACTGTGTACATACTTGTGCCAAAATTGCCGTGATTCCTGGTGCATACCATTTTAGTGCCAGCTCTTGCACAAGATTGGAAATAAGGAGTCCATGTTTAATGGGTGTGCCAGAAGAAGTAAAGAAACCACACAAAGGGCACCACAATCATACTATACCTAATGCATATCTGGAATCTGTGAAAAATGTTTACAGTTTTAGAAGTAGCTAATACAAGCGTTAGTGAGCGCGAGAAGTTCCACTGCTTGAACAGAACAGGAGGGAGAAAGAATCTTAGCATATGGCATAACCTGAAACACGAGATGCGAGATGATCTGATGAACCATCAACATAGAAGACACAATTAGGATTTGGAAGAGGTCAGTCTTGAAGAACTAATGGAACTGTTGCAAGTGCTAGATGCACAGGTTTTAAAACTGGAAACTCCTCACAAATAAATTGTGATTCAGACTTGGATAGGGGGCCAAAAGAAGATACAGTAATCCCTCACTTATCGCAGGAGATAGGTTCCAAGGCCGACCGCGATAACTGAATTTCCGCGAAGTAGGGACACTATATTTATTTAATTATTTAACGTGTATTTGGACGTTTTTAAACCCTCCCTGTATTATTTACAACCCACCATTTACTCTATTAAAAACAGGGACAACTGCTAAGCAATATGAAATCGGTAGATAAGTTTACACTTACTGTATAGCGAAGTACACGTAGCAGCTTGTAGGCGGTCATGACGTCGTCGACCTTGTTGCAAAGATTCCTAAAGCAGGTTCCATCCAGACTACTGCCTTATCACGTCCACTTGCAACTCGTTTTACACCCTGGTTAAAGGACATTGCGGCCGTAGATCTTATATGCTTTTCCTCCTTTTTAAATAAAAAGAATCGATGTCCTGCAGCGGTGTAGCTGTTCCCTTCCTTCAACATATCCAAAACTTTTACCTTTTCTGCAATCATTTGCATCTTCTGTTGGTGCTTGGACACGGCCCCTGAAGCATTAGCACGTTAATGATGAATGAGTGAGATGAGACTTCCTGGTTAATGCAGCACTCCGTCGCTGAGCCAATCAGCAGCACACAGGAAGTTAACTGCGTGCTCTGATTGGGTAGCTTCTCAGCCATCCGCCAATAGCATCTCTTGTATGAAATCAACTGGGCAAACCAACTGAGGAAGCAAGTAAAAAGACCCATTGTCCGCAGAAACCCGCGAAGCAGCGAAAAATCCGTGTTATGTATTTAAATATGCTTACATATAAAATCCGCGAAGTCGTGAATCCGCGAAAAGTGAACCGCGAAGTAGCGAGGGATTACTGTATAGTATATCCCTGAGAAATTGTAGACACTTGGTGTTCTCTGAATATGAAAAACTCACCCTTTGGCAGATAACCTCTTGCAAAGCGACCCACTTGCACACCCACTGCAAGTCGAAACCTGGCAGCAGGGTGATTAAATTAATTTTTAACAGATGAGTAAAAATGCCTTTAATATGCTACTTTACCAATAGTCATAAAATCTATGAAATTTCAGTTGTATAGGCCAATTTTAGGACAGATTTGCACAACATTTTCCTGGTTTTCACTTGCTATTGAAATTTTTGCACATTCTACATATGTTGAGCTCTTACTTGGAATGCACAGCTTTTACTATTTTGCACTATTTTATATTGTATTTACAGGATCATAAACTGGAAGTGTTAGACTTCAATTATAATTAGCTTCTTCTGCTACTTACATTTTACTATTTATTATTTGTAGTTCTGCTGAGCTGCCCCGATTCAGACTTGAAGTAAAGATATGTGATGTGAAATATTAAATGGCATGTATGCCTTGCACTCTGGAAACAATACTTACTTTTTATGTAGATTTATTCACATAAAGTTCCTGCTAGACTACTCAGCATATTATCAGTAAGATTTTGTCATTTTTTAATTTTTAGTTATTTTTTTAATTGTGTTTTTCTTTTGCAGACTCGGTTGGTATTCTGGTAGATGTTCTGGCAAAAATAGATAAGGAGCAAGATGTTTCTGCTAATAAAACAAGTGCCTTCACATATAAGCATTCAGACATCAATCCGGTAAGTGACCACTGGAACTTGTAATGTCCTGTATTTACTTGTGTGGTTAACAGAGGCATATTCTTGATTTTTACATTAGCATTCAGAATCATATTCCACATATTCACACTGGTACTTTATTGCCAGTTAGAAGATGGGCATCCTAAACATTTGGGAAAACCTGGGTTTGTAACAACAGAAAGAAGTGAAGTTTGGGAGAATACATGGCATGCAATATTGGCAAAAAATATAACTTGATATTTTCAAGGACTTTGATGATAACGATAATTAGATGATATTTTACATACTTTAAAATGTGTTTGTAAAAGTCTAATAATATATTAGCTTACTAATGAGATTAGTGGAAACAGCAGTTAAAGAAAGCGTGTCTTATTTATTTACTTAAAACTGAAGTAAAATAACACAAAAAACTTTAAAATCACCAGTCAAAGAGCATTGCAAGTATGCTCAACGCCACATTTCAAAGTGGCCTATAGGAGTTACACAAAAACTTGACTTAAGACCATCAAAACTATTATATTGAAGGTATTTTAAACAGACACTTGCCCGTAATGTAAACAAGATATGAATCCAAAGGGACTAAAATACTAATCATAATTGAACTACAAGGCATGAACATTACAGTCTAGATAAACATAAATTGCTTCTCTGTAAAGTAAATTATGCAGCATACAAGCAAGAACAACAATGTAACATACTGAACTATAGTGTAAAAATCCAAAGTTCTGTCAAATACTGCACAGGAAAAAAAAAACTAGCATTTGTAAACAACTTCTGTCATATATTGCAGAAAGATACAAAAAAAAAAAAACCCAAACCTATAACATTTTTAAACAAATTCCTAAGTTCCCTCCAAACTGAATCGACCTATATATCCAGATATATATATATATATATATATTAGAACATTCTAGACGAGAACAGGCCATTCAGCCCAACAAAGCTTGCCAGTCCTATGTACTTATTTCTTCCAAAAAAACATCAAGTCGAGTTTTTAAAGTCCCTAAAGTTTTACTGTCTACCACACTACTACCACACTACTTGGTAGCGTATTCTAAGTGTCTATCGTTCTTTGTGTAAAGAAAAACTTCCTAATGTTTGTGCGAAATTTACCCTTAACATGTTTCCAACTGTGTCCACGTGTTCTTCATGACCTCATTTTAAAATAACAGTCTTGATCCACTGTACTAATTCCCTTCATAATTTTAAACACTTCAATCATGTCAACTCTTAATTTTCTTTTGCTTAAACTGTATAGGCTCGGCTCTTTTAATCTCTCTTCATAATTCAACCCCTGTAGCCCTGGAATCAGCCTAGTCACTCTTCTCTGGACCTAGTGCTGCTATGTCCTTTTTGTAGCCTGGACACCAAAACTGCACACAGGACTCCAGATGAGGCCTCACCAGTGCATTATAAAGGTTGAGCATAACCTCCTTGGACTTGTACTTCACACATCGTGCTATATAGCCTAACATTCTGTTTGCCTTCTTAATGGCTTCTGAACACTGTCTGGAAGTCGATAGCTTATAGTCCACTCCATGTACATGTGATTTCTCAATTTTTTTATTTTTAATAAATTTGCAAAAATCTCAAGTAAACTTTTTTCACGTTGTCATTATGGGGTGTTGTGTGTAGAATTCTGAGGAAAAAAATGAATTTAGTCCATTTTGGAATAAGGCTGTAACATAACAAAATGTGGAAAAAGTGATATGCTGTGAATACTTTCCAGATGCATTGTATGTGTGTGTATATATATATATATATATATATATATATATATATATATATATAGATATATATATATATATATATATATACACAGTGGAACCTCGGTTTGCGAGTAACTTGTTTTACGAGTGTTTTGCAAGACGAGCTAAAATTTTTAATAAATTTTGACTTGATAAACAAGCGAGGTCTTGCAGTACAAGTAGTATGTATACGCTTTGTCTTCTGAACGTCATGTGATCACAACTGAGCTGATGGTTCTTCTCTCTCTCTCTCTCCCCTGCGGGATTGTGGGCAATCGTCTCCTGTTCTCCGTCTGAGTAGGCATGCCTCACTCATATAGTCAGCATCCGTACGAGCGTATACTGTTTACTATTCAGCATTGTGAGTGTGTGTGTGTGTGTGTGTGCATGTGCGTGTGTGTACGCGTGTGTGTGCTGTGACGTGTGAGTCCCCGTCTTGCACCCCAAAACACGAAGCTGAGTGTCAGTACTTTAGCAAAACCAGCTTTATTCAGCTTGAAAGAGCAACAGCGCAGTTATTTATTGTAGCGGGATCTGCCACCCTTCTATGCACAGACACAGCAGTCAGGCAGGGTCGTGGCCAAGTAGTACTGTGCCCTGCACATTTATAATGTTCCTTTTTCCTTGTATCACCCATCGACGGCAGGCGCTTATAGCATGCCCGTGATCTTTTCGGATTCGCTTTTACAGCGAAGTGCTACAATGCTGGGAGACTGCGATTGCTTTGGGACGCTCTTCCGTGTGTCGTCCCGTTGGGTGAAATCCCACAAGAGTTTAGAAACTCACTCACACCAGCCATGATTCTTTTCAAAGGTAAAGTGCAGGTTAATTTGTTTTATGTATTTTTACTTTATATTTTGTATTAATCATTTTTATATGAATAGTTTTGGGTTGTGGAACAAATCATCTGAGTTTCCATTATTTCTTATGGGGAAATTCACTTTGATATACGAGTGCTTTGGACTGCGAGCACGTTTCTGGAACGAATTATGCTCGCAAACCGAGGTTCCACTGTATATATACATATATATATATATATATACTGTATATATATATATATATTTATCTATCTGAACGGATGTATTTCAACCGATGTATATATCAAACCCAATTTACAGTGGGGCAAAAAAGTATTTAGTCAGCCACCAATTGTGCAAGTTCTCCCACTTAAAAAGATGAGAGAGGCCTGTAATTTTCATCATAGGTATACCTCAACTATGAGAGACAAAATGAGAAAAAAAATCCAGAAAATCACATTGTCTGATTTTAAAGAATTTATTTGCAAATTATGGTGGAAAATAAGTATGTGGTCACTTACAAACAAGCAAGATTTCTGGCTCTCACAGACCCGTAACTTCTTCTGTAAGAGGCTCCTCCGTCCTCCACTCGTTACTTGTATTAATGACACCTGTTTGAACTCGTTATCAATATAAAAGACACCTGTCCACAACCTCAAACAGTCACACTCCAAACTCCACTATGGCCAAGACCAAACAGCTGTCAAAGGACACCAGAAACAAAATTGTAGACCTGCACCAGGCTGGGAAGACTGAATCTGCAATAGGTAAGCAGCTTGGTGTGAAGAAATCAACTGTGGGAGCAATTATTAGAAAATGGAAGACATACAAGACCACTGATAATCTCCCTCGATCTGGGGCTCCACGCAAGATCTCACCCCGTGGGGTCAAAATGATCACTAGAACGGTGAGCAAAAATCCCAGAACCACACGGGGGGACCTAGTGAATGACCTGCAGAGAGCTGGGACCAAAGTAACAAAGGCTACCATCAGTAACACACTACGCCGCCAGGGACTCAAATCCTGCAGTGCCAGACGTGTCCCCCTGCTTAAGCAAGTACATGTGCAGGCCCGTCTGAAGTTTGCTAGAGAGCATTTGGATGATCCAGAAGAGGATTGGGAGAATGTCATATGGTCAGATGAAACCAAAAATAGAACTTTTTGGTAAAAACTGTACTCGTCGTGTCTGGAGGAGAAAGAATGCTGAGTTGCATCCAATGAACACCATACCTACTGTAAAGCATGGGGGTGGAAACATCATGCTTTGGGGCTGTTTTTCTGCAAAGGGACCAGGACAACTGATCCGTGTAAAGGAAAGAATGAATGGGGCCATGTATCATCAGATTTTGAGTGAAAACCTCCTTCCATCAGCAAGGACATTGAAGATGAAATGTGGCTGGGTCTTTCAGCATGACATTGATCCCAAACACACCACCCGGGTAACGAAGGAGTGGCTTCGTAAGAAGCATTTCAAGGTCCTGGAGTGGCCTAGCCAGTCTCCAGATCTCAACCCCATAGAAAATCTTTGGAGGGAGTTGAAAGTCCGTGTTGCCCATCGACAGCCCCAAAACATCACTGCTCTAGAGGAGATCTGCATGGAGGAATGGGCCAAAATACCAGCAACAGTGTGTGAAAACCTTGTGAAGACTTACAGAAAACGTTTGACCTCTGTCATTGCCAACAAAGGGTATATAACAAAGTATTGAGATGAACTTTTGTTATTGACCAAATACTTTTTTTCCACCATAATTTGCAAATAAATTATTCAAAAATCAGACAATGTGATTTTCTGGATTTTTTTTTCTCATTTTGTCTCTCATAGTTGAGGTATACCAATGATGAAAATTACAGGCCTCTCTCATCTTTTTAAGTGGGAGAACTTGCACAATTGGTGGCCGACTAAATACTTTTTTGCCCCACTGTATTTAAACCAGTATTAGGGGGCTCTGCCCCCCTGCTCGCTTCATGTCTGTCCTGCTCGCGTATGTGGATTTCACATTCACCAAACAATAATTTTTTTAATTCTCGCGGATGTCTCTTCATTGGGAAGAAATGCTACTTTTCCCTGATGGCAACACGAATTAGACAATCTACAAGTCTCTGACTTAAAGTTTAAAGCCGAACAATATCTACATACTTCTGTCATATCACCTATGTCCATATATTCGATCTCTTTTCACTGTTCCGTTATTTCACGGAGTAATAATTTCCGTTTGTTAGCTCTAATGCAATTTTTGCTATCAGTTTTTTGAGACTTTCAAATTTTAGTACTTTAATAATTGCTTAACCTGCTCTGCATGTGTATTGTGCCAACGTTTTTGAACCTCTTTACGACGTTCTAGTTTGTATTCTACTCTGTCTTTTTTTCCGACTCCGCTTGGAGCTGAGAATGCAGGAACTGTGTCTAACAATAGGGTGAGACTTGGTAAAAAGTCTTGTCTCGTGGGACCTGAAATTATCTCTTGCGGGAGTTGACATTATCTCCGAGAAAGGCTTGTCTCAGGATTTCCTTTTATAATATATCTATCTAAACTAGGGATACTATATATCTAAATCTGTATATATAAATCAAGGATACAAAATGATCAGAATATTCCCGCTTCACAGATAAATGATGTTTTGCTCTGGTTATAGTTAAACTGGCTCACTCATACCTTTCAAGTAAAGGAGGACAGTAACCACTCTGGGTATTTACTGATCCCTTCTCACTTTAACACAAGACATTACTCGCTTAAAAAAAAATGAAACATAAAAAAAATAACAATTATAATACATTTTATTTATACAGCGCCTTTTCCATGCTCAAGGTGCTTATTGATATGTGCATCCAATGGTGCTTGTGTTTTGGGGAGTAGTAGTTTATACTGTAATATACAGAGATAAACATCAGTTATTTGTGCAATGTTATGATCATTTTCTATTTTTAATCACTGATCAGCACTCGGAAACAACCACGCAGCTCCAAATTTCCCTACCCTTCCTAGTCCAGATTTCTCTTAGTTGAAACCCTGCCAATAAGGGTTTCATTTAAAAGTAATCCAGATCAGGAAGGAGTAAAGGATGGACCGTCTTTCTGTGGGGAAAACTGGTGCTGCATGGCTTCTTGTGCATGCTGATCAGTGATCAGGGATACTGAATGATCAGAATATTCCTGCTTCACAAATTACTGATGTTCTCTGCTTGGGGTGGGCATTTTAACTATAAACTGAAGTTAATAAAAATCAACTCATAAATCCATTGTATGCTATGCTCAAGAAGTATTCAGACAAGCAATACCTTTCTTTTTTTTTTTAATCAAGTTTTCACTTAAGGTAAGGCATTTCCATATATGTGAAATCCATGCCCTAAAGCTGACTTTCTCTGGAGACTGAATTCTCTTGTAATCTCATACGTAACAATGAAACAAAAGTAAATGCCCTGGGTATTTATTAGTCCTTTCTCACACTAACACAGGACATCCTATGCTTAATTACTAGTATGTTTGTCCAATGCTGTGTATGTTTGTGTGTTAGTGTGCGTTTTAGGGGCTGTTTAGCTATAAAAAGAATTAAACATCGGTTATTTGTGAAGCAGGAGTTTTCTGATCATTCTGCATCCCTGGTCTCAGATTGGCATCCACAGAAAACCACATAAATCCAGAGTTTCTCTCCAATAAGAGGATTGTCCTTTCAGCAAACGGGACTCTTATCCTCCATGACGTAGTTTGTCCTTCAATGAAATGCTCAACGTTATGTCAGTGTTAAACTCATGGAGTGTTAAAGGGACATACAGTGGCTGGGATAAATGCTTTCTATTAATTTGGTTTTGAAAAGAATCTGTCATGGGGGTGACAAAAGGAGCTGGAAAGGCAGGTAGCACAGAATGGGGTGAGGAGGTGGGGATCTGTGTGAGTGTTTTAAATAATGAAACACAAAAAAAGTGCTTTGGAATCGAGGACCCCCTACCAAGAAAAGCTTATGAAATAAAATGCGCCTGATAGGTATATGCTTCTTACGGAAATAAAAATAATCAATTTGAATGAATTACGTAATTCATCCAAACTAATTGTCGTCTTTGGAACAACAACAGTCTTTCCAAAGCCAAACCACCTCCACACGAGGTAAGGATGATCCACGTCTTACAATTAGATAGATAGATAGATAGATAGATAGATAGATAGATAGATAGATAGATAGATAGATAGATAGATAGATAGATACATACATACATACATACATACATACATACATACATACATACATACATACTTGATTAATCCCAAGGGGAAATTCACATACTCCAGCAGCACCTTACTGATACAAAAAACAATATTAAATTAAAGATTGATAACAATGCAGGTAAAAACAGACAATAACTTTATATAATGTTAACATTTACCCCCCCCCCCCCGGGTGGAATTGAAGAGTCGCATAGTGTGGTGGAGGAACGATCTCCTCAGTCTGTCAGTGGAACAGGAAAGTGACAGCAGTCTGTCGCTGAAGCTGCTCCCCTGTCTGGAGATGATACTGTTCAGTGGATGCAGTGGATTCTCCATTATTGATAGGAGCCTGCTGAGCGCCCTTCGCTCTGCCACAGATGTCAAACTGTCCAGCTCCATGCCTACAATAGAGCCTGCCCTCCTCACCAGTTTGTCCAGGCGTGATGCATCCTTCTTCTTTATGCTGTCTCCCCAGCACACCACCGCGTAGAAGAGAGCACTCGCCACAACTGTCTGATAGAACATCTGCAACATCTTATTGCAGATGTTAAAGGATGCCCGCCTTCTAAGGAAGTATAGTCTGCTCTGTCCTTTTTTACACAGAGCATCAGTATTGGCAGTCCAGTCCAGTTTATCATCCAGCTGCACTCCCAGGTATTTATAGGTCTGCACCCTCTGCACACAGTCACCTCTGATGATCATGGGGACCATGAGGAGTCTGGGCCTCCTAAAATCCACCACCAGCTCCTTGGTTTTGTTGGTGTTCAGGTGTAGGTAGTTTGAGTCGCACCATTTAACAAAGTCATTGATTAGGTCCCTGTACTCCTCCTCCTGCCCACTTCTGATGCAGCCCACGATAGCAGTGTCATCAGTGAACTTTTGCACGTGGCAGGACTCCGAGTTGTATTGGAAGTCCGATGTATATAGGCTGAACAGGATCGGAGAAAGTACAGTCCCTTGCGGTACTCCTATGTTGCTGACCACAATGTCAGACCTGCAGTTCCCGAGACGCACATACTGAGGTCTGTCTTTAAGACAGTTCACGATCCATGCTACCAGGTATGAATCTACTCCCATCTCTGCCAGCTTGTCCCTGAGGAGCAGAAGTTGGATGGTGTTGAAGGTGCCAGGGAATTCCAGAAACATAATTCTTACAGCACCACTGCCTCTGTCCAAGTGGGAAAGGGATCGGTGTAGCATGTAGATGATGGCATCCTCCACTCCCACCTTCTCCTGGTATGCGAACTGCAGAGGGTCAAGGGCGTGGCGGACCTGTGGCCTCAGGTGGTGAAGCAGCAGCTGCTCCATGGTTTTCATCACATGTGACGTCAGAGCAGCAGGCATTGGGACTGTCCCCTGTTCCAGGCTCAGGTTGAAGATGTGCTGTAGAGGACTCCCCAGTTCCAACGCACAGGCTTCAGCAGTCGTGGTGATACTCCATCTGGTCCCGCTGCTTTACTGGCACAAAGTCTCCTCAGCTCTCTGCTTACGTGGGCTGCTGTAATTGTGGGTTGGGGTAAACTCTCTCCTATGCTGGTATCAGCAGAAGGATGGGTGGAGGGTGCAGTACTCCGAGGTGAGAGTGGGTTAGGTAGGTAGATAGATAGATAGATACTTTATTAATCCCAATGGGAAATTCACATTATCCAGCAGCAGCATACTGATATAATAAATAATATTAAATTAAAGATTGATAATAATAATAATGCAGGTGAAAAAAACAGACAATAACTTTGTATAATGTTAAATGTTAACGTTTACCTACCCCCCCCGGGTGGAACTGAAGAGTCACATAGTTTGGGGGAGGAACGATCTTCTCAATCTGTCAGTGGAGCAGGACAGTTACAGCAGTCTGTCACTGAAGCTGCTCCTCTGTCTGGAGATGATACTATTTAGTGGATGCAGTGGATTCTCCATAATTGATAGGAGCCTGCTGAGCGCCCTTCGCTCTGCCACAGATGTTAAACTGTCCAGCTCCATGCCAACAATAGAGCCTGCCTTCCTCACCAGTTTGTCCAGACGTGAGGCGTCTTTCTTCTTAATGCTGCCTCCCCAGCACACCACCGCATAGAAGAGGGTGCTCGCCACAACTGTCTGATAGAACATCTGCAGCATCTTATTGCAGATGTTGAAGGACGCCAGCCTTCTAAGGAAGTATAGTCGGCTCTGTCCTTTCTTGCACAAAGCATCAGTATTGGCAGTCCAGTCTAATTTATCATCCAGCTGCACTCCCAGATATTTATAGGTCTGCACCATCTGTACACAGTCACCTTTGATGATCACGGGGTCCATGAGGGGTCTGGGCCTCCTAAAATCCACCACCAGCTCCTTGGTTTTGCTGGTGTTCAGGTGTAGGTGGTTTGAGTCACACCATTTAACAAAGTCCTTGATTAGGTCCCTATAATCCTCCTCCAGCCCATTCCTGATGCAGCCCACGATAGCAGTGTCATCAGCGAACTTTTGCACATGGCAGGACTCCGAGTTGTATTGGAAGTCTGATGTATATAGGCTGAACAGGACTGGAGAAAGTACAGTCCCTTGTGGCGCTCCTGTGTTGCTGACCACAATGTCAGACGTGCAGTTCCCAAGATGCACATACTGAGGCCTGTCTTTAAGATAGTCCACGATCCATGCCACTAGGTATGAATCTGCTCCCATCTCTGTCAGCTTGTCCCTAAGGAGTAGAGGTTGGATTGTGTTGAAGGCGCTAGAGAAGTCTAGAAACATAATTCTTACAGCACCACTGCCTCTATCTAAGTGGGAGAGGGATCGGTGTAGCATATAGATGATGGCATCCTCCGCTCCCACCTTCTCCTGATATGCAAACTGCAGAGGGTCAAGGGCGTGTTGAACCTGTGGCCTAAGGTGGTGAAGCAGCAGCCTCTCCATGGTCTTCATCACATGTGATGTCAGAGCAACAGGCCGAGAGTCATTCAGCTCACTAGGACGTGATACCTTTGGGACTGGGGTGATGCAAGATGTTTTCCAAAGCCTCGGGACTCTCCCCTGTTCCAGGCTCAAGTTGAAGATGCGCTGTAGAGGACCCCCCAGTTCCGATGCACAGACCTTCAGCAGTCGTGGCGATACTCCATCTGGACCCGCTGCTTTGCTGGCACGAAGTCTCCTCAGCTCTCTGCTCACCTGCACTGTTGTAATTATGGGTGGGGATGTCTCTCCTATGCTGGTATCAGCAGAAGGATGTGTGGAGGGTGCAGTACTCCGAGGTGAGAGTGAGAGTGGGTTAGGGTGGTCAAACCTGTTAAAGAAGTTGTTCATTTGGTTTGCTCTCTTCACGTCTCTCTCGATGGTGGTACCCCGCTTCGAGCTGCAGCCAGTGATGATCTTCATCCCATCCCACTCTTCCTTCATGCTGTTATTCTGCAACTTCTGCTCCAGCTTTCTCATGTACTGCTCCTTCGCTGCCCTGAGCTGGACTCGGAGTTCCTTCTGCACGCACTTGAGCTCATGCTGATCACCGTCTTTAAAGGCCCTTTTCTTCTGGTTCAAAAGGCCCTTAATGTCACTTGTAATCCATGGCTTGTTGTTAGCATAACAGCGTACTGTTCTTACTGGAACTACAATGTCCATACAGAAGTTGATGTAGTCAGTAGTGCAGTCAACAACCTCCTCAATGTTCTCACTATGTGACCCCTACAGGATATCCCAGTCCGTAGTTCCAAAGCAGTCTCTCAGAGCCTGCTCTGCCTCAGGGGACCACTTCCTGAATGAGCGTGTGGTTGTAGGTAGCTCTCTCACTCTTGGTTTGTAGTGAGGCTGAAGCAGAACCAGGTTATGATCTGCTTTCCCAAGTGCAGGCAGCGGGGGTGGTGCTGTATGCATCTTTAACATTTGTATACAGTAGGTCAATAGTCCTATTTCCCCGGGTGTTACAATCCACATACTGGGAGAAGGCAGTTAATGTTTTGTCCAGCGTTACATGGTTGAAGTCTCCAGTGATTAGCACAAGTGCCTCGGGGTGTTGTGTTTGTAATTTAGCCACATCGGAATAGATGATGTCACCTGCTATCTCCATGTCCGCCCGAGGATGGATGTATACAATAACAACAATGACGTGTTCAAACTCTTTTGGCAAGTAATTGGGACGCAGACTTATGGCCAACAGTTCGATGTACCTACAGCAAGTGGAGATTTTAATGTTAACATGTCCAGAGTTGCACTTCCTTAGAAGGCTGGCGTCCTTCAACATCTGCAATAAGATGCTGCAGATGTTCTATCAGACGGTTGTGGCAAGTGCCCTCTTCTATGCGATGGTGTGCTGGGGAGGCATCATAAAGAAGAGGGACGCCTCACACCTGGACAAACTGGTGAGGAACGCAGGCTCTATGGTAGGCACAGAGCTGGACAGTTTGACATCCGTGGCAGAGCGACGGGCACTGAGCAGGCTCCAGTCAATCATGGAGAATCCATTGCATCCACTAAAGAGTGTCATCTGTAGACAGAGGTGCAGCTTCAGCGACAGACTGCTGTCACCGTCCTGCTCCACTGACAGACTGAGGAGATCGTTCCTCCCCCACACTATGCGACTCTTCAATTCCACCCGGGGGGGGTAAACGTTAACATTATTCAAAGTTATTGTCTGTCTGTTATACCTGCATTGTTATCACTCTTTATATTTAATATTGTTTATTTAATTTAATATTTAATATTGTTCTTTATCAGTATGCTGCTGCTGGAGTATGTGAATTTCCCCTTGGGATTAATAAAGTATCTATCTATCTATCTATCTATCTATCTATCTATCTATCTATCTATCTATCTATCTATCTATCTATCTATCTATCTATCTATCTTGTATTGACAAAGAGAGCGAGTCCACCTGCTTTCCGCAGGCATTTGTGTCTTTGTCTGCTCTAACTGTGTTAAACCTGGGTAGCCCCACGTTAGCATCTGGGATGTTAGTTGTTAGCCACGTTTCACTAAAACACAACAAACTGCATTCTCTGTAGGTCCTGACATTTTTCACCAGCGCAGCCAGTTCGTCGACTGTATTTGGTGGTGAGTTCACATTTCCCAGGATCACAGAAGGCACCGAAGGTTTGTAGCGCCACTTTCTCGCTGAACGCTTGGCTTTTATCTTAGTGTCGGCTCTGCTGCCACGATACCACCTTCTTACCTCGTCAGGTAAATAGGGAACCACACCGGCACGGGCATTTGTTCTCAGCGCTTGAAGTTGATTACTTGAATAGATGAGTCTCGGCATGTAAAAATCCACGTCCAAGTAGTAAATAGTATCCTGGGAACAAGTCCACATAAAAGAAAGTGATAGGAGTTAACAGTGAAATAGAGAAAAAGATAGAAAAATAAAGTCATACACGGAGCTGCTGGAATAGCTGCCACTCGCGGCGGCGCCTGAGTCAAAGTTACTCAAAGTTATAGTATATTCCTATGCAGCACTGTGCCACCATGGTTAGCACTTTTGCCTCTCAGCTCCATTATCTTGAGCTCAACTCTCTGTCTGGACACGGACTTATAGCATTGACATGTTTTACCACAGGGAAATCTGTAGTTTGCCCCAAAGACATGCATCTAAAATTAACTGGTGATTAATCTGTAATGAGTGATGATGGATAGGGGAGAAAGCGAGTAAGGATGCTCCATAATGGACTGGTGTCTTGTCCATGATTTTATCTGTAACTCTGTACTGGAATTAGCAGTCGGCCTGAAAGGTTTCTTTATTTCATCACTGCCATTTTGCCTCTAGTATGATATCATGTTGCTGAAGCCTTATATAGTCTTAACAAATACATCAGCCTGGTTGAGTTCAAAGTCTTTAGGCGTAAAAGAAAAATACTTGTTTTTTTTTTCATTTATTTATACATATTAACCACTATCTATATGTTGTTATGTTCACAGGACCAAGCAATTGGTAAAGTTTTGCCAAAGATGAATTTCACATATTCCTCAATTCAGAGTATTTTATATGCCCTTGGAGTAGGTATGTCAACTAAGGAACCAGATCATCTGAAATTTCTTTATGAAAGGCATGAAGAGTTCAGTTGTTTTCCCACTTTTGGAGTTATACCCTCCCAGGCTTCTATGATGAATGGAGGGCTTTCTGATATTCCTGGGTTGCAGATTGATATGTCGAGGGTAAGTAATGTATATTTGGTTCTTATTCTTTGAGGAGTTCATTTTTATATTTAGCCACTCTTCGATTTTGTAAGACTTTATTGTAACCAGCAAATTCTCTTAAGGCAAAAGTTGTCATCTGTAATAGCAGGAGAAAACTGAGAATATAGCTTGAATATTATCACATATGTCAATGTAAACATTCTTGCAGTTGGTTTTTTCATGAACCTGTATTAACAACTTTTCTTGGAACCACTTGCCCTTTATGTCTAAATATTATGACTGTGATTCCATAGTTCTTTGTATCTTGCACTTCATAGGTTAATTAGGTAGTCACTTTCCACTCCTGGACTCAATAACTGCACCTTTGGCATCTTAACTGCAACCAGATATTTCCAGTTGTTAATGACATGACTCTCTCTCTCTTTCTCCCATATACACATATACGTATATCAAGTGATATGAGTAGGGGGTAAGGAGTACAAGAGGTATGCTAATATGTTTTCTACTAAATGACATGAAGTTTTGTATTTTAATACATTTTGTTAACATTAAAATACTACTCTAATGCCAAATTCATAAATGCAGAAATGATTTAAGTTTAAATATATTTACTATATATAAGTTTAAATATATTTACTAAAAACATGCAAAAATTTAAAACAAGCCTATCCATATTACTAACCGAGAATGCTAAACCGGATGGACGCAGGGACATCCGGCCATGGGCCATAGCCGCAAAAAGACGTACTGCGCAGGCGCAAAAAGAGTCCGCGAGAGGGGGACAAAAGAGGCCGCTAGAGGCGGATGAGGGGCTGCGAGAGGCGGACAAGACCACAGAAAAAAGGAGTGAGCACAGAAAAAAGAGAAAAAAGGAGTCAAAGAAATGAAGCGCAACGAGCACCGAAAAAAGAAAAAGGCACATAAAAAAGTAGTCAAACGCAGGCAAAGCACGAAACACATTGCACACGAAACTAGACCCAAAAAAAAAAAGAGGCTCGCGCACAACAGCAAGGCACCCCTCCCCCCTACAGGCACCGGACGGGACACACACCAAGAGGGGGATTCAACAAGCCCATGGAACACAAAAAAAAAAGAACACAAAACCACCCCACAGACCCTACAAGCAAGGGACGGGACACACACAAAGAGGGGGATTCAACAAGACACAGGAACACAAAAAGAAAGAAGACGCTCGCGCAACAACAATCCTCAACCCCCCACACACATCCATAAGAAGTGACACCCAAAGCCACATATTCTAAAGTGAACGTCAACACCTTCACACTAGACAGCATAGGTGTCAGCATAAGTGGATCTCCTTACAATAAAGCACTATTAACCGTTCAACTGCAGAAAAGGAAACATATTAACAGTGAGTGCGATCCTCCTTATTACTTATCCATATTTCGCATGCTGAGAAAGAAACAAGTCATGAATACACGGTCACGGGTACAAAACGAAAAGGAAAGGATAACAGGAACAAACACACGAACACGAAAGAAACAACAAAATAGACGGCTATGCAGCATAGGTGGATCTCATTACAATAAGGCACTATTAACCGTTCAACCGCAGAAAAGGCTCCATATTAACAGTGAGTGCAATACTCCTTATTACTTATCCATATTTCTAAAAGAAAAAATGTCTCGACTCCAAAAACGCAAAGCTCAACTAAAGCTTCTAACTAACGATGTACCTAAAAGTAAAAACTTTATGAACTGCATTAGATCCTACAATAGTTCATTTGCTTTTGCATCTACCGGAGTAAATATCAGGCCACCAAAAGGCAATGGCCCATACTGCTTTCCCATATGTGCACAAATACTGCATCGCATTGGAACAGTGCACCCTGAAACAAATCAACAACGCAAATATGCACAAATCTACATCCTAGATCCACATGACGCAATCTATCAATCAAAGTGCTGCATCGCAACAGGCACGGATTCAAAACGAAACACCTCCCGTCTCAGACATACGTTAACGGCAAGGAAGGCTACAACGGGCTTCTCACACAGCACAGGCAAATCGATTACAGCTCCAAAACAACACGTCCCAAATACTACACATGCAACAACGCGCCTCTCAAACGGCACAAGCAAAACATACACCAGGAAAATTCATTCGGATTAATGAATGTCATTTGCAATCACTGTCATTCAGTTCACTTCCCTGAAGAAACAACTGGCAATACAAGTAATACATTTACACGTTGTTGTCAAAAGGGTCAAATTAGACTGCCTTCTTTACATTCATATACTGAATATCTGCAGAAGCTTCTAACTAACGATGTACCTGAAAGTGAAATCTTTATCAACTGCATTAGATCCTACAAATCGGTATCCACTATGAACATTAACGGTGGCACTGCACGTGACATCCGTCTTGAAAAAATGTTAATTATTGATGAATGTACAATGGCATGAAGTCACTTACTCAACACCATTCATAAACTTCTACAAACGTTTGTGAATAATGATATTCGCTTTGGAGGAAAGGTACTTTTATGAGGAGGAGATTTAAGACAGTGATTAGCTATTCTTCCAGATGCCATGCGCTCAGCTATTGTTCAGTGCACCTTAAAATACGCAGACAATTGGCATTGCTTTCAAAAGATACAGTTAGTAAAAAAGATACAATGTCCAGAACCAGATCATAACAATTGCTTATTACAACTGAGAGATTGTACACTCACCAATACAGATGGACTTCAGCCACATATTATTACAATTCCTCAAGCCTTTATCTGCGACAACTTAGTTACAGAGAGATTTGGAACAGCAATCTCATTAGACCAAATGCCCCTTTTAACACAACGCACTATATTATGTCCAAAAAATATTAATGTGGAAAACATAAATACCCAAGTCATTCCATTACTTCCTGGAGAGACACAACTCTTTCTAAGCTCTGACAAACTTGACTCTGATCACAACAATAACCATCTTCATTGACCTTACAAGTTCGGACCTGGAATTACCTTTTACACTTAAACGGCGTGTACAAAGAAATTTTCAAATAAACCTTTACACTGTGCCACACACTTTATTGTTTGCTTTCTATTTGCATCATCTACACCGTCACACTATTCTATATCTCATTCATACATCACGCTCTTTGTCATTCCCAACACCAGGGGTTGGCGAGCGAAGCGAGCAGGGGGTGCCCCCTAGTTATTTTCTATCCATTCGTTCATTTTCCTAACCCACTTATCCATGGCAGGGTCGCAGGGAGGCATTATCTTCAGCATGTGAAATAGAGCTGCCTCAGAATTAGGCACTAGTTAATGCACATTGTAGAACTGAATTTTGGCCAAAGGATATCCTTAGTGCAAGGGTGTCGAACTCCAGGCCTGGAGGGTCGCAGTGGCTACAGGTTTTCATTCTAACCATTTTCCTAATCAGTGAGTAGTTTTCACTGCTAATTAACTCCTTTTCCCTTCATTTCAGTAGCCCTGTATTAAGGATTCAGTCCTCTGAATTGATTTGTTTGATCATTAAATGGCAGCCAAACAGAAATGAGACATGGGGGGTATTTTTCGTACGTGGATTAGTCGTTTAGCCGGATGTAATTGTTGACGATTTGGCCTGATCCTGGATCTGTCAGTTTTTCGAAACTCTTGCTGGAAGTGTTGTCATAGCAACACATCCTAATCCTCAAACCTGCTCGGAGCAGGTTTGTTCTACGTAAACAAGGATTAGTTTACACACATAATTAGTGAAGGTGCCTGGAAGTCATCCAGTCATGGATTCGCCGTTCATGAATGAGCGACCAATTGATATTGGAGTGCAAATTATACGAAGAGAATTTCATATAGAGAGGGTTTTGCGCGATCGGCAAGATCCTTTATTGCTCCTGGAGGAAATTCTTTTTGAAAGATACCACTTTAGCCGAGGGGGAATATTGTACCTCAAAGATTTATTAGCACCTTATATTCGAAGTCAAACTAGGCGAAGTCGGGCTGTCATAACCACACAAACAGTATGCATTGCTTTGAGGTTTTTTACAAGCGGCACTTTTTTATATACTGTAGGCGATGCAGAAAATCTAACTAAAAGTCCAGTTTGCCAGGTAATTCGTAAAGTCTGTTTGGCTCTGAAATATTTCCTTCGGGTTTTCATAGTGTTTCCTGGACACCTGCGTGTGCAGACAATAAAAGGCGTTTCATGCCATTGCAGGTAGGTAATACACAGGCTAAAACACCCACAGTTCCATGGAGAATCTCGATCAGCCTAACATTCTCATTACCAGGATTTCCAAATGTGATTGGGGCACATGGAACTGATCAGAGTGGAGTTTGATCAAACATTATTTGGAAAATGTACCTCTCCTCCTGATGAATAATCTGACACAGTGTCTTCATCAAATATTTGACCGTCGTCAATATCTCATTGGTCAGACACAGGTTCAAGGGATATGACATTCCCTGCAACTGACCCAACAAAAAAGAGGGCTATATGGAACATACCTATAGCACACATGGAGGACAAATATATGCAATGACCATCCTTTACCTGAAATGAAGTGACCACTGCATCCTGCCACTGGTTCTGAGGAGGAGCTTCCCCCTGGAATGCCCTCAGAAACAGGGCGATGGGCATTTTGCTGGAGAGTCAACTCTTCTGCAGGGGTTAGGTCTGGACCGTGTGGACCTCCACCTGTTTTTTGCTTGTCTGCCTTCTTATTAGCTTTAAAATTAATGTTTTTTATATTATATATGATGATTTATGTCAGCAATTCTTTAGTTATATACCAATATTTACCAGTTTGAAGTATATTCTTGTACTTCACTTTAACCTGTTCCCATGTTCTGCTTGTGCTCACGTTTGATCTGGAATTATGACATATTAAGTAATAATTAATCTGACACATAGGAAATGAAACGCTGCATTCAGTAAGTACAATGCACACTACTTAGCGTTTAATTTGTCGGCCCCTTTTTGCCAGCTGTCTTTTCTGGTCTGGGTTGCTTTTACAGTGTTACCCATTGTGCATATTAAATCTTGAAATTCTTCGTGTCCTTCGAATAAAAGGTCTTGCTCCGCTTGTGAAAAAAAAAATGCGGCCGTTCTTTCGTCATTTTGTTACAGCCTATCAAAGACTTGATCATGTTTTCTAGACTCAATATATATGGGCTTTTCACTCAGCGTGGGCGCGCGCATTCATCTCGGATGATTAGCTCCAGCTAGACTAATCTAATACATGGCTGCGTTTGAAAAACCGACCTATACCGGATGAGTGTCACCGGCATTAACTTATCCAAGATGAGGCACCTGATCTCGGATGATTTAAGCGACGTACGAAAAATATCCCCATGAAACGAGCCAACAGATGACCAGCTAAACTGGGATGTCAAACTCCAACCAATTTCACTCCAACCAGTCTCTTAATGAGAAGCTGATTCTTGCTGTTAATTAAGCCCATTATTTAATTCAATGGCTTGTTGCTGCTCTCATTCTGCCACAGCAGACATTTCCAAATCTGTTGATTTTTCTGTTTTTTCTGTCATATGGTGGCTTGTTTGATGTCTCATTATTGTTTGGCTACTAATTAAGGAAAAAGAAACAATTAAGGGGTCTGAGTCAAGTTAATTAAAACTAAAGCAAAAGAAGTTAATTAGCAGTAAAAACGGCTCACTAATGAAGAAGATGGTTAGAATGAAAACATGCAGCCACTGCGACCCTCGAGGACCAGAGTTCGACACCTGTGCCTTAGTGCTTCACAATTTTAGTGGCCTGAAAAAAAGATTAATGGGGACAGCCTTATGTTATTTAATCTAAGATTTCAATTTTTCAAATTAAATAAATATAAATTCATTTAAAATAAATTGATAATATATGCGAAATACAAAAATGCAAATTCTCATAATAGGGTTTAATTTTACTTGATTTTTATTTTCATAATTGGATAAAAATAGATTTTAAAAAGCTGATACAAAGGTCTTTCATGCAGAAAAGAGAGTACTCTTGTGAATGGAAATAAACATTGAGAGCACAATAGTACAATCCTTTTCATGCAAGACACACAAGCAGTCCCATTGCAGTCTCATTTATTGTTTTGTTTTCTTAAACTTGCTTGTTCCAAAGAGGGGTCAGTGGAACTCTGAGCCTATTCAAGCAACAATGTCTATAAAGAAAGTATCCAACTGTAGACAAGGCACCAATCCATGACAGTGCACACCCAACTTACTTTACTTACCCACATTCAATCATACGGTGCCAGTTCAGAGTCAGTAGTTAACCTAACCTGCATTTTCTAGTTAAAATCTGGAAAAATTCTCTTTTTTGTGTTACAAATAGATGTAAACCATATGCCACCTATGTAGTTAGTGGACACAGAGTAACATTCACAACGGTCATTTTGGACAAACACATTGTTGCAAAAGAGTGTAAGGTTCCCCTTGTTGTATGGCTTTTTGTCTGGTATTTTTGATTTCCTCTTACATCTCAGAGGGTTTTTGGCAACTCTTAACTGCCATTTTGTGAAAAAGTGTGGTGTATGCATGTGAGTGTGCCCTGTGGTGGACCTGCTCCAGGTCCAGTATTGGGCTCTGCATGACATTAGACTGCCAGGATAACCTCCTGTGAAGCTCCAATGAATTGGATTAACACTAGAATTACCAGTCTACGAAACAACTCGTAGATCCGGCCCACCTTAAAACTGTTCTCACCTTTCTTTTGTCTTCTAAATGTGCCAATTAAGATGAGCAGCAAGCAGCCGGATATTCCATCCCCCACCGCCGCAGAACGTTCACTAAGTTTTCCCAGCGCATGCCTTGTTTCATTATCTGGGAGTGACTGAAGTGCTGGAGTTTTAGAGTGGAAATAATAGATCGCTATTTGGAATACACACGTTTCATGTGTGTTCCGTTTCTATAGTAATCTGTGTAAACACATTTCTAAAACAGAAACGTTTTTCATATTTTATTAGTAAATGGCAAAATGTAGGCATACATAAACTGTATAATGTATGAAGCCTGAAGTCCAAAGATCAAGTAAATATTTTCACAAAAGATTCAAGGAATAGACAACAGCTTCATTGGCATAGCGGTAAGATTTGCTGACTTGTAATCAAGAGTCCCGATTCGATCCCCACTCGCTCCTATATTTGCCGTTTTCAGTAGTGAGCTGCTCCTTTTGTTAATATTATACATTACACACATAACATTTGGTTTGCGTCTGTAACACACGGTGTGCATTTACTGTATAGGACTTGTAAAAGGCACTGTTTTTTTAACTTTTATTCTCTCTAAATCACGATCATGATACATACTACCGCCCCAAAACGCCCCCCCGCCCCAGAGATCTGACACTGTTATTTTTCATTTGAAAAGGAATAACTGGAGAATGCGAGTGGTGTTTTGAGACAATGGAACTGGACATTCTCTCATCTGGAGGGATTAAAACTGACACACAAATGCTGGCGAATCTGCCTTCTTCGTATCTCACCGTCACTTGATTTTTTAAAATTCAGTTTTATTGAATGTTCCTGCTCATGCTGAATTAGTGTGCACCTTATGGTGTATGATGTCAAAAAAAAACACAGACGTAGGTATATATGATATTTGGAATTATTCATTTTATGACCTGTATAGTACATTTCGGAAAACTTTGTGGCACAGATGCAACATTATTCATATTATTCATATTCATTCGCATAACATCTTGCAGTTTGTAATCAGTGACTGCGTGTTTTTTTTCCCCGATCTTGCCAGTTCCCACATGTTGCTGTATGCTGTTTCTTTTGTACTCCAGGACATGCAGAGGTTAGAATAGTACAGAGCAGTAAGTTCAGCGCTATATGCAATCATCAGATTCAAATGTTAACTGTTCACACACACGTCTTTTCTACATTTACAACGTGTGTACCTGTTACAATGTACACGCTTCTCTCTATGCTGTGGTTCCTATTACACACCTGAAAGAAAGAGACAATATATGTGAAAACATCATTGCACTAATGCAACATTATTTGAAAATGAACAGCGTCAGATCGGGTGTGGATTTATGCTGGCGCTATTACTGGATGAAAAAAAAAGATCAACATGTGCGTTGATCCAGCAGCACTGAATAAGCTCACCCGCTGTAACACCCCCCCCCCTTCCCCCCCACCCCCGATCTGACTCTAAGAAACAGTGCAAGTACAGACGCAAACCAAGTGTGATCAAGAGTCCCCAGTTTGATCCCCACTCACTCCTATATTTGCTGTTTTCAGTAGTAAGCTGCTCTTTTTGTTAATATTATGCATTACACACATACACTTTGTTTGCGTCTGTACTTGCGCTGTTACTTAGAGTCAGATTGGGGGGTGGGGGAGGGGGATGTTAGAGCACGTGAGCTTATTCAGTGCAGCAGGATCAACGCACATGTTGATCTTTTTTTTTCTTTCAGTACATGTGCCTTCCCTGTTTATTTATATATCTAGTGACTTTTCTGCCTGTCTGTCTCTCTATTACGCAGTGCTCTGTCTGTGTGTTATGGATCTTAAAAATAACAGTTATAAGGACACTTGTTCATGTTAATTGCAGTCTCAATTGTTAAAAAAATATTTTAAAAGGAGCATCCCACATGAAAACATAACGATCTCATTAACTGACAGTGCATACCAATTTATAAATTTTATGTTCGTTTGAGGTTAACTCTTTTAGGGCTAATTTTTTTTTTGTTTCTTTTCTCCCAGGGCTGAATATTTTTCCAAAAACTAACATTTTTTAAAAAAGAACACAAAGCAATTGTTTAACATATCAAATCAACAAAAAATATTTACTTTTGACAAATGTTACTGTCTTGCATGTTGTATGAGCCTGCATACTCTATGATTTCACATACATATCACATACATTTTACACAGCAAAGTATGATCTCGCTCAAAGCAGCCAATTTCAGTCATTGCCACATTGCACTCCTTACAATATGTGTTGTTTTGATGCCTATTTTTCAATTGTCTGTTGCTGCACTTTCTAACATATATTGTTAGTGTGTACTGTAGAGAGACAAGTCACCCATTTGCCATCGTGCCATGCCACTGCCACCAAGTTTTCTGCCTGCATGAAAACCGTATTGTCACCTCTTTTCATCTTCTGAAACTTTGTGAACTTTATGTATGGCATTATAGCCTGGCTCACCCCATGGGATTTGCTTCTGTTTATTACAGAAGTGAATAAAACTTTGCAGCAGCACGTACCTAAGCCACCAGGGGACAAAACACGTTGGGACCAATGCTCCCTGAAGTTATATCACCAGTTCTGTCCCATCTCTATTTGTAATGCCACAGCGCGCTTCATCTCGTCTTTCGTTGTGGGTTTCCACTTTGAAAAACGAGACTGCGATGCAAACGCAGCCCGCGATTCAAAAAAAAATCTCTGCCTACCTGTTTGTCTCGTCTGACAGTAGCTGAAAAGCAGCATCAGGAGAGAGCAGCCTGAAGTACAGCAGCTGGTGATCTGTCGTGTCCAAAAGCAAGCCGTGCCGTCTTGTAAACTCCGGTAGCCAGATCGGCTCTCAACGGATCAATGTCTGTGTATTTATCCCATGCGAACCTTGCCGTAGATGCATCGGCTGCGCGAAGGCACTCAACTGGCAGCAGATCCGCTGGCGCGGCATCGGCTGGTGTCTGATCAGCTGATGCCTGCTTCTAACTCTCTTGCTCGATCTCCTGATCACTGCCAATAAAGTCCGATTCTGAAAAATCAAGAGTCCGACTCCGCGATAATGCGCAAAACAACGTCTGCCAAATGTTTTCTTTTCTGCACTTGCTTCGCTGCCTTTTCACATGTCGGTGCCATCTTGCCTTTGTTTACATTTCGCAACTCACGCACACGCAATGTTTATTTGCCGAGTCAACGAGTCTAGCATTCCTCCAAGCACAGAGGGAATGCCTGTGACGTGACAGTGAGATTTGTCGCCATTAACAGCTGATTGTCACCCTCTATCCCTGGATGTCGACTTTTGTCGACATTCGCCTTCAACCCCTCCTGTCGACAAAAGTCGACATCCGCCCTAAAAGAGTTAAAAAGAAAAAAAAAAAAAAGAACACTTTCTACTCAACTGGGAATTGAACTCAGGTCTCTGATGGACAGTAAGCCTGCTGTGCTCTGAGACAGCGAATCTTACCGCTACGCCATGGAAGCTGTGGTATTGTTTTTGAACCTTTTGTGAAAGTGTTTATTTGATGTTTGGACTCCAAGCTGCTTCACACATTCTATAGGTTATGGCTACATTTTGTAACATTTATTACTAAAATATGAAAAAGTTTCTGTTTTAACAATGTATTTTCACAGATTACTGTAGAAACTGAAAACACATGAAATGTGTGTGTTCCAAATAACGATCTATTATTTCCACTCTAAAACTCCACTTCACTCCCGGATAATCAATCAAGGCATGAGCTGGGAGATGCTCGTGCACATTCTAAGTCGGTGGGGGGATGGAATAGCCGGCTGCTTGTAGCTTGTTTTTATCGGCACATTTAGAGAACAAAGGATGCTGGCGGAGAGGTGCGAATGGTTTTAAGGTGGGCGGATCTACGAGTTTTTTCGTAGACTCTGGTAATTCTAATGTTAAGGGGGTTTGATGATAGGTGGATAGGTAATTGTAAAAAAATGTCCACACAAATAAATACTTGCACTACTCATCCTATGTATCTTGTACTTAACATATTTCTTGAAATGTGAGAAATCAGTAAATGCATAGTAATTAAAAATTATAGGTTAGCAAACCAAGTTCCTGCTCTCCTGGATTCATAGTTATTATAGTAAATAAATTATTAGTAATATATTGAACATTGAAATAAACTAAGTGTTTAAAAAAAGCATTACTTACTTGCTACTGGGCACGAACTAGCTGTTAGGTGTATTACAATACCTGTTTGGTGATATTTAAATTTGTTTAGTTAAACTACCTTGTCTAACATGAATTTCTTTTTTTGTACAGTTTTTATACAAAAGAAAGCTTGTAATATTTTTAAAATAAATACTCTTGTCAGTTTTCAATAATTATTTGTACCTGTTGATCCAGGAGCATCTATTAAATTACTCATGGAATTCATTTTGACCGTTTACTGTAGTTTCTTAGGAATACATAGTATACCTTCATACATGCATGTAATAAAACTAAGTCTGGTAGAACTCCAGATGTACTTTAAATCATTATGTATTGTTTTCTGTTTTTATTTTAGTTACTTCATGGTGAGCAATATCTGGAACTCTGTAGACCTTTGCCAACATCAGGTATATTAATAGGAGGAGGAGGTTGGGAGCATGCACTGATACAGACTCTTTTTAATTTTTTCTTTTATTATTTAAGCAATTTAGAAATATATTTATCCTTCTTTAATTTATTTAGCCTTACTGAGGAGAGCTTAATTTTATTGTAGCAATCTCTTTTATGTTTTATTGTGTTTTCACACTCTTTGAATGTATTCATCTCTAGTTGTGATTAATTTTGCAGTTTTATTTTAAATTGACAAATTAAATACATTTTGTACTAAACCCTTATTTATCCCACTGTTGATGGCATTTATTTAAAAACATATTACTGTTTTCTACATATTTATTTATTATTGCACTAACATAGTTCATTGAACACACTGTATTTGCTGATAAATAAACTCAGCACTTTTAATTAGTATTAGTCATGAAACTTTTCATGATTGCTAATGTCTGTCCAAATTAAATATTACATCCAAACTATATGTTTTCAATCAGTTCTTATTAAGTTTACTGTATTACAGTTATCCTTTAGTTTTTTTTTTTTTAAGTTTTATAGGAGTTTGTAAACTCCAGCCTTTGTGATGAGAATTTGTACTTTATTTTGAAATAGATATTTTAAAGAACACATTGCTGCTAAACGGATTAAATTTAGCTGGTTTCAGAAATATTTAGAAGTAGAAGTAGTACCTGTTCAATACTGATGAATATATGAGCAATATCTGGATCATATTTCTTCTGTACTTTTTAATTAGGCTCCACTATCTCAAAGAGCACTCATGTGTAACATGTATTGTTTTACTGTTATTAAATCAAAATCTTTCAAATTTGCATTTTTACATTTTAAAATATTTAATATTTTTAATGATGTTTTCAACGGTTCAGGCACATTTATGAAAAATCTAATCTTTTTCATTATAAAATATTATGGATTATTATCGACGGTTCCATACATTTTATGTTTTTTCAGTCATACAATTTATAAAATATTGGATATTTTCTTGTTGAATAAAATGTATGTCCTGGTCTTTGCCACATAGTCTCTGAAGTTCTGAAAATACATTTATGGTACACACTGATCTATATATTACATAAATAAGTATGTCAAAATCAGTAGTACATAAAGATTGGTTGATCACTCTCAATTTGTCTGGTGTCAAAGCATAAGTCCGCTTATCCTGATGCTGCATTGATAGGCTCAACCTCACTATCACATAGCATTGAATGGATACCATCCAGAATTTAGACAGATGCATTATTTTAGAGCAAATCTTTGATTATGATAGAAATTGTGGGATGACCATGGTATTATAGCCTTATTTTAATGATTAATTCAACATGCTTTGCATTCAGAATAGCCAGCTCAACTATCAGATTAGATTAGATTAAACTTTATTAATCCCATAGGAAAATTCAAATGTATACAGCAGCAGGAAGATTTAAAAACAAGAATACAGTCTCAAAAGATAGATAATACATCCAATCAATTAATCGATTGATAGACAAATAAATAAATGACTTAATGGATGCATTGGGTGGAAGCATTGAATTGCCTGATAGCAACGGGAAGCAAAGACCACGAGAGGGGCTTCTTAGCACATCATGATGGAATTAGCCTGTGGGTAAAATTGCTCTAAGAGAGCACCTCCTGGGGAGATGGAAGGGATTTGTCATAGTAGCATCCAATTTTGCCATCATTGTCTTTTCCATAACAGGTTCCAGTGTGTCCAGGGTTTGACTGGTAGAATATTTCCAGCAGCTTGCTGTACACATCAAAAGACTTGAGTGTGTGTGTATGTGTATATATATCCATCCATCCATCCATTGTCTCCCGCTTATCCGAGGTCGGGTCGCGGGGGCAGCAGCTTGAGCAGAGATGCCCAGACTTCCCTCTCCCCGGCCACTTCTTCTAGCTCTTCCGGGAGAATCCCACGGCGTTCCCAGGCCAGTCGAGAGACATAGTCCCTCCAACGTGTCCTGGGTCTTCCCCGGGGCCTCCTCCCGGTTAGACGTGCCCGGAACACCTCACCAGGGAGGCGTCCAGGAGGCATCCTGATCAGATGCCCGAGCCACCTCATCTGACTCCTCTCGATGCGGAGGAGCAGCGGCTCTACTCTGAGCCCCTCCCGGAAGACTGTTCTTCTCACCCTATCTTTAAGGGAAAGCCGCATATATATATATATATATATATATATATATATATATATATATATATATATATATATTATACACACATATATATATATACACACATATATATATATATAATATATATATATATATATATATATATATATATATATATATATATATATATATATATATAAAGGTTTAGGTTAGGTTTCTTTACTTAGTCATGTTTACACAGGAAAACATGAAATTTGCCTTCTCAGTTGCATCTAATAACAGGTAACAGACAGAATGAAATAAAACAGACAAATAGAAATAAGAAAGGTTAAGGTAAGGCAGTTAGATAACACATATTTATACCAACAACAAAAAAAAAAAAGGTTACAGGATATATATAAAAACCTTATCTCCGATATTTCTTATTGAAAAGTCGTATGGCACTAGGAAGAAAGGAGTTTCTGGAGCGATTTGTGTGGGTTTTCAAAGCAACTATCCTTCCTGATTTACTGAAGTTTAGTTCTACATGTAATGGATGTCTGTCATCAGTTGAGATGATTTCCAGTTTCTTTAGCATTGCCCTCTGACACACACTAGTCAAATCATCTACATCAGCCCCAATAACTTTAGCTGTATACTTCGTAATCTGCTGGAGCTTTTTTGAGTTTTGGTTTGTCAGACTATTAAACCAGGCAATGAAACTGAAAGTGATCACGGACTGGATCATACTACGATAGAAGGACAACATGAGGTCCTTGTCTACTTTAAATAGTTTGAGTTTATGGAGGAGAAATAAGCGCTGGTTGCATTTAGAAAATAATTTTTTTGTATTTGTATTCCAGTTAAGATTGTTATCTAGGTAAGTTCCTAAGTATTTATATTCATTCACTATTTCTATCTCCTCTCCCAGAACTACAATATGTGAACATACAGATTTCTGTCTCTTAAAATAAAATATCATTTCTTTGGTCTTTTTTACATTCAGAGTGAGAGAGTTTTTATTGCACCATTTTACCATACAGTCCACTTGATTTAGATAGTGGCTTTCATCCTCCCCAGATATGCGTCCTATGATCATGGTGTCATCCGCATACTTAATAATGGAGCAGTGGTCATTGTTCTGTCTCAGGTCACTTGTGTACAGAGTAAACAGTAATGGTGATAAGACACACCCCTGTGGACTTCGTGTGTTTGAATGAAGAGCTTTTGAAAAAGTGTCCTGAACTTTAACTGTCTGTGAACGATTTAAGAGAAAGTTCTGAATCCATAGTATGATAAATGGGTTTACATTCATACTGTTTAATTTCCCAATCAGTATATGAGGCTGTATAGTATTGAACGCTGAAGAAAAATCCAAAAATAGTGCTCTGACATATGAACCAGGCTGATCAAGAAAGGTATAGATTTGATGTAAGATAAAAAGCAGAGCATCTTCCACACTTCTGTTTGCACAATAAGCAAATTGATTGTTGTCTTGAAAAGACTTTGTCTCTGTCATTAAAATGTTTTTCACCAAGTGTTCAAGGCATTTCATTGGAATAGATGTAAGTGACACTGGTCTGTAATCATTTAAACAGCTTGGCCTAGAAACCTTAGATACAGGGGTAATGATTGATTGTTTCCATAGATTTGGTACAATACCACAGGTCAGAGACCAGTTAAAAAGCAAATGAAAAACTGGGGAGAGCTGCTTAGAGCAAGACTTTAAGAGCCGACCTGATATGCTGTCTGGTCCCACTGCACTGTTTGTTTTTTGCCTTCCGCAAGCCTTTTTCCACTTCAGTTAAACTGAACCCAATCACAGCAGAATACCTGGTGTTTTTATAAAGCGTTTCCTTTATTTCTGTATTTTGGGTGCTGAAATCCTTTGTTTCAAATCTGGCATAAAAGTTATTCAGTTCATCAGCTAAAAGCTTGTGGTCTTTGTCAGCTGGAAAATCTACATTCTTTTTAGGGCCCAGTCCTGTAATTGTTTTTAGTCCCTTCCAGACCTGCTTTGGATTGTTATCATTGAACCACCTCTTGATTTTTTCCCCATACATCTTTTTATTTTGTTTAATTAACCTGTTAATCCTTTGCTGTAAAATTCGCTTATCTTCTAACTTATTTTCTTGATGTGCATGTTGCTTTTGCAATAGTAATGCTTTAACCTCTTTAGTGATCCATGGCTTACTGTTTGGGTACACCTTGACAGATTTTTCCTTAATGATCATAGACTCACAGAATTGAATATATTCGCTGACAGTATAGGTGGCCTCATTCAGTGACTGTGAGGATGTCAGCAGATCCCAATTTGTACTGGAGAAGCATTCCTGCAGTTCCTCTACACTTTCCTTGCACCAGTTTTGTGTTGTTCGTATGGCTGGTTTTTCTTGTTTCAGTTTCTGTTTGTACTTCGGGAGAAGATGAACAACGACGTGGTCAGACGCACCCAGGGCTGCTCTGTGATGCGATATGTAGGCATTAGAGACATTTCCATAGCACTTGTCTAGAGTTTTGTCCCCTCTAGTGTTAATATTCACATATTGATGATAATTTGGTAATACTGACTCCAGACTGCATAAATTAAAATCACCCATCACAAGCTTAAAAGAACCAGGTGATTTGGTTTCTAGTTTATGAGCAGTTTCAAGAATTGATTCAGCTGCAGCTCCCACATCAGCATGCGGCGGAATGTAAACAACTGTCACAAATAACTGATTAAACTCCCGTGGTAGATAGTATGGACGAAGTCCGACGGTGAGTAATTCAATATTTGGCGTGCAGATGCGCTCTTTTTCAGTGATATTCCTGCACCACCTTTTGTTAATGTAAAGGCAGACCCCACCACCCGTCTGCTTACCAGAAACTGGATTTCTGTCTTGCCGTACGCAAACAAATCCATCTACTTCGACTGCTGTATCCGAGTCTGTATTCTTAAACCAGGTCTCCGTAAAGCACATCAGACAGCTTTCACGGTACTCGTGGAGGTATCGCGCAGATGCTCTCAGCTCGTCCAGTTTATTTCGCAAGGACTGTGCGTTGCTCATGATGATGGTTGGCAAAGGTGTTTTAAAACTTATCTGTCTCAGACGTACTCGTAGTCCACCTCTTTTTCCTCGCTTTCTGGGTTTCAAAGATTTTAATTCGCCCAGTATATTAGTAATACACGGGGAGTAACTGGTAGCTGGTCTCATAGATAGCAACGCATCCCGGCTGTAAATGAACAGCGCCGGCCACACACCTGGGATTTCCTGCGCAGGTAGTGCGTTAGTGTCCCGTTGGATTCCAAAGGCGATAACGATCAAAAATAAGAAACTTTCGCAAATGTTGTTAAGCATTTTAAAGAAATAACTACTTGCAGACTAGTAAAAAGAAAAAGAAAATAAAAAGAAAACAATTTTACACAATTTAAGAAGAAAAAAACAGGTACAAAACACGGAGAGATGCACTGAGAGGTCTGCTACAGAGCAGCGATATATAATATACAGTGCATCTGGAAAGTATTCACAGTGCATCAGTTTTTCCACATTTTGCTATGTTACAGCCTTATTCCAAAATGGATTAAATTAATTTTTTTCCTCAGGATTCTACACATAACACCCAATAATGACAACGTGAAAAAAGTTTACTTGAGGTTTTTGCAAATTTATTAAAAATAAAAAAACTGAGAAATCAGTTTAGATGACCGGCCAGCTCTAGGAAGAGTCCTGGTGTATATACAGTAGAGTCTCGCTTATCCAACCTTCGCTTATCCAACATTCTGTATTATCCGACGTCCCACTGCAAAAAAAAAAAAAAAATGCATCAATCGGCAACAAGAACTGCAAGTTGCAAGCGTGAGCGTAGTCTATTTTTTGTTGCTAAGTTCATTTTTTCAGTTAAATTTTTCTGTTGTTTTGTTGTAAAACATGATTACAGTGGATTATGTGACTGGCCCTCTCTGGCGTGCACGCGCGTTCGTGTGTCTCTCTCATGCGCGTGTGTGTGTGCGTACGTCTCTCTCTCTCTCTCTCTCTCGTGTGTGTGTGTGTCTCTCGCACGTGTGTGTGTGTGTGTGCGCGCGTGCATGTGTCTCTCTTGCGTGTGTGTGTGTGCGCTCATCTCTCTCATGCGTGCGCGTGCGTGTGTCTCTCTCTTGCGCATGTGTGTGTGCATGTGTCTCTCTTTCTCTCGCGTGTGTGTGTCTCTCTCACTTTCTGTTGCACGTGTGCATGTGTCTCTCTCGTGCGTGTGCTTGTGTCTCTCTCTCTTGCGCGTGCATGTGTCTGTCTGTGTCTCTGTCTCGCGCTGTCTCTCTAACGCTGCACAGGGAATGCACAGGGAGAGACTGAACACGTGCAGAAATCATCGGCGCGCACAAACCGAAAGGGAAACTGGCTTGTTCCTATACCAAGTGTGTGGTCGTGCATAGAGGCAAAAGTTTGGCGAACTTTTTGGTCATAACCCGATTTGTACGTGTTCAGAGATGTTCGTGAACTGAGGTTCCACTGTATTAGGCTCGTAATGTGTAAAATTATAACATAGTTTGACGTTTAACAGGCTTTTTCTTAACACCTCCCATTATCCGACATTTTTTTTGCTTATCCGACGTTCTGCCGGCCCGTTTATGTCGGATAAGCGAGACTCTACTGTATAATATTATGAGGGGCCGTTCAGGAAAAAAAGATTGGTTCATAAATATATACATTGGTTCAGATATATATATTGGTTCAGATACATTGGTTTGAATATATACATTGGTTTTAATACATCCGTTCAGATATATATATCGGTTCAGATATACATTGGTTGGGATGCATTGGTTGAGATATATACATCGGTTTGAATACATCCGGTCAGATATATACATTGGTTTAGATACATTGGTTGAGATATATATAAATTGGTTTGCATAGATCCGTTCTGATATACAGTAATCCCTCGCTATATCGCGCTTCGCCTTTCGCGGCTTCACTCTATCGCGGATTTTATATGTAAGCATATTTAAATATATATCACAGATTTTTTGCTGGTTCACGGATTTCTGCAGACAATGGGTCTTTTAATTTCTGGTACATGCTTCCTCAGTTGGTTTGCCCAGTTGATTTCATACAAGGGACGCTATTGGCAGATGGCTGAGAAGCTACCCAACTTACTTTTCTCTCTCTCTCTTGCGCTGACATTCTCTGATCCTGACGTAGGGGGATTGAGCAGGGGGGCTGTTCGCACACCTAGACGATACGGATGCTCGTCTAAAAATGCTGAAAGATTATCTTCATGTTGCTCCCTTCTGTGCAGCTGCTTCCTGAAGCAACATGCTGCACGGTGCTTCGCATACTTAAAAGCTCGAAGGGCACGTATTGATTTTTGATTGTTTGTTTTTCTCTGTCTCTCTCTCTCTCTTTCTCTGCTTCTGACTGAGGGGGTGTGAGCTGCCGCCTTCAACAGCTTTGTGAGGCGGTGCTTCGCATACTTAAAAGCCAAACAGCCCTATTGATTTGTTTGCTTTTCTCTCTCTTTCTGACAGTCTCTGCTCCTGACGCGCGCTCCTTTGAAGAGGAAGATATTTTTGCATCCTTTAATTGTGAGACGGAACTGTCATCTCTGTCTTGTCATGGAGCACAGTTTAAACTTTTGAAAAAGAGACAAATGTTTGTTTGCAGTGTTTAAATAAAGTTCCTGTCTCTCTACAACTTCCTGTGTTTCTGTGCAAATCTGTGACTCAAGCGTGACAATATAAAAATAACCATATAAACATATGGTTTCTACTTCGCGGATTTTCACCTTTCGCGAGGGTTTCTGGAACGCAACCCCCGCGATGGAGGAGGGATTACTGTATATGAATTGGCTGAGATACATCCGTTCAGATATATACATTGCTTTGAATACATCCATTCAAATATATACATTGGTTGAGATATATATATTGGTTGATATACATTGGTTTAGATATATATAGTAGTTTAAATAGATTGGTCTAGATACATACATCCGTTCAGATATACAGTGCATCCGGAAAGTATTCACAGCGCATCACTTTTTCCACATTTTGTTATGTTACAGCCTTATTCCAAAATGGAGTAAATTCATTTTTTTCCTCAGAATTCTACACACAACACCCCATAATGACAACATGAAAAAAGTTTACTTGAGGTTTTTCAAATTTATTAAAAATAAACAAAATTGAGAAAGCACATGTAGATCCGTTCAGATATATACATCGGTTGGGATTTACGGGCAGGCACAACATGGCCACCCAGGTTTAGCATCTCCCTTTCGCTTCATCATTGCTTCAACACTGTTGTCATTATTGTGCATATTTTATACAAGTAGCATATGCCTGTCTGTCACGTTTTGTTTCGTAAGCCATCTTGGTTCGGGGTCCTCGATTTCAAAGCACTTTTTTTCCTTTTATTATTTAAAACACTCGCACAGATACCCGCCTCCTCGCCCCACTCCGTCCCTCCCCGGCTCATTGTACCCGCCTCACTCGCTCCCTCTTGTCCCTCCCATGACAGATTCTTCTCAAAAGCCGAGTTACCGGAAAGCATTGATCTCAACCGCAGTACCTCCCATTTTTTCACCTCAACAGACGCTGGTGTATCTTTGACTGAAAGCTGCCCGGTGTTTTCTGTTATTCCGTATTGGCAGCATTTCATTAAAGGGCAACCTGTTTCATCAAGGATATTAGTCCTATTTGCTGAAAGGATGTTATGGAGGAAAACACTGGAATAGCTCTGTTTCTTTTGTATGTTTATCAGGGATCAGAATGATCAGAATATCCTTACTTCACAAATAACGGGTGTTTAACTGTTTTTATAGTAAAACTGACAAAACGACACACATGCACATGCACACACACACACACACACACCCTCAAACTCACAAATCGTGGGTTGCACACACTGTAGATTAAGTGTATGTGTCAGGGGCGATCATCAAGAGACGCTGGTTTATCATTGACCGAAAACCGCCCGGTGATTTCTGTTATTTCGTATTGACAGCATTTCATTAAAGGGCGATCTGTTTCAGCAAGGACATTAGTCCTGTTTGCTGAAAGGATGTTATGGAGGAAAACACTGGAATAGCTCTGTTTCTTCTGAATGTTTATCAGTGATCAGGGATCAGAATGATCAGAATATCCCTGCTTCACAAATAACGGGTGTTTAACTGTTTTTATAGTAAAACTGACAAAACCACACACATGCACACGCACACCCACACACGCACACATACTGTATATATAAATACTTAGAAAATATAAGTATAAGTATAAGTTGTAAACCGAATGCAATCTAACTGAGCAAAAGAAAAAAGCTCTTTTAATTTACACTCATTTTTATGAATATGCCCTGTCCTTAGTAACCAACTCTGTGTCCTAGTAATTTTTTGCACTTTTGAGACAGACTTAAAGTGGAAAACCAACTTTTTACCCAAAGTATACCATTACAAGGTAGTCATCATGCATTCTATCTTTAGCTTAGGCTGGGGTGCTTTAGACAATACCTGCAGTATGTAGATTTCAGTTGTTGGAGCAAAAGTCCTTTTTTGTTCCAGTGAACATTTAATATTCTGAGAGTGCACAGTCTAACTTCAGATAAGGCAAATATGAAAAACTGACAAATATTCTAAGAATGTTTTGTTATTTCCCTTTAGAACAAGGGCATCCATATAATTTACGCTGTTTTATATATTTGTGCATAGGTTTTGCAAGAATTTAGAGTAGTTGTGCCATTTATTCTTCCATTTCACTGCTATTCTCTGTGTCATCTACTTTGACATACTTGTAACTGAAGGTCTATAAGATTAGTAAAAAAAAAAAAAAAGGGTGCACACATTCATTCAAATTGCATTTGATTTTTTTCTAATAAAGCATGCTGTAGATCTTCTTTAATACCAATTTTATGCTTCATTTAACTATACTGAAGAAACTGCTTATATTAAGGTAAAAGCACAAAAAAGGTATTGAGCCCCCTAGACTTTTTTCAAGGTATACTGTATGTCAACAGAGACAGATGGGGAATTAATTTAAGCAGTTGTTTTTTTTTAAGAAACCAATTTGGTGCCTGTTAATGGCAGATAAATGCTTGCATTATGCTTTTTATTGCTAAGATGCTGCCTAGAAATAGCCTGAAGTGATTATTTCCTTTTCATCAACACTTTTGAGGTCAAGCAGAGTAACAACAATGTAATGAGTGTCACGTTTCATCAGCAAAATAGTTTTACTTCACTGTGCCACCATTTAGCCACTGGCCAGAACTACTATCCCATTAAATTAAATGCTTTTGCCTTGATAACTGTCTTCTGCTTAATTTGTATTTTCCCACTGTCCATATAAACACGTGTGGTTGCACAATATGTGCTACTTTTTTCTATCTGCTACATTGAGAGATAACAATCTCATATTTCTTCACCTACAGGCACACTGACCTCTCAAACTACAGTTGCAGATATTCTTGACAAAGGTTCTGGTGCCCTTATCATCTTAGATGGTAAGTTCTGTTATTTTAAGAAAATGTCTTTATTATACTGTATAAATTGTTAAGATGTATTATTTTTAAGTTTGTTTTTGTTTTACCTTATTTTTTCAGTATGAGGCACAAAGAAATATGCAAAAAAAGAGTACTACTTTTCAGAGTCTGAACACCTTGAGACTAACAAATTCTTATCAAAGAGTTAAATGAAGGATAAAATTTCTCACTAGACACAGTGTCCTCCATGTGAATTAGTGCGTATCCATCGCAGTGTAGTAAAGTCAGATTTGCTACTTTTTCTTTATGCAAAGTAAATTGGTTTTGAGATGAAAAGCAGAATACAGAGCAAAATTACTACATTGTAAGTTCATTTTGAAGCATTAGGACACCAGAATAATGTTTTTGGTGGGAATGTGTTTCTTGTTGTATAAATTTTTCATGCTGTATTTAGTCTTCATCTTTATTTCTTTCTTTGGAGTTAATTGGTCTCAACCATCATGAAGATTAGAGAAAAGTCCTTAAAAGGAAAGATGAAAATTAGGATGCAGAAAATAATTTTAAAAGAACTGAAACACAGGATGTGAGGATAGGAAAAATTAAGAACCTGGAATATCTTGAAATAGAGAAACATCTCATGTACTCAATAGTTGGCATTAAGCAGATAAGTTGATTAAAACAACTAGACTACCCAATCCCAGTAAACATGAATTTCATTAGGAGGGTTTGAGAATGTTGTGTAATGTTGCTTAGTATTACCTGAAATAGGGGTGATATAAAAGGTTGTGTTATTCTAAAATATTTGTTTATCTAAAGATATGACTGAATTACTGAAGGACCTTAGTAGTAGTAGTAGCAATAGTCTACCTTCCATGAGGGCTGCATGCATTTCTTCTGGGGAAGTTGGGCTCATTATACTGAAGGAAAGAGTAAAATCCCCAAGAGAGTGCTAAGGCTTATATAGGGAGTGGAAGCCAAAATTGACAATACTGATAAAATAAAGCAAAGTCAAAGAAATATAGTGTAGAAAGGTAGACATTTACTTTTATTTTATGTGTGCTACATAGCCTTTATGGTTAACAGGAAGAAGGAAGACCCCTTCCTTCTTCACAAATTTCAAATAACAGTATTAATGATAATACATTTTGCTTATATATTTCCTTTTCCATGCTCAAAGCGCTTTACAAAGAGTCAAAATGAGCAACAAAGCATTTACAACACTGAAAATAAATAATATCCTCATAAACACTAAATATAGGTACAGGCAGCACAAAGCAGTGAATTAGAAAGAGGCATTAGACCTGAGTAAAAATACAAAATATACAAGAAAACTCTGAACAAACAACATAACATAATCTGTGTTACAAATAATTGTTACTGCCTCATCCCGATCACTTTCAAAGTATGCTGTCTTTCTTTTTCCTGTGTTTTTCCTGAGTAGAATAATGAAATTTAGTGCATCACATTAACTTAGAAAAGCCCCTCATTCATAAACAGACTAATCACACACTAAGAATGAACAATTGCCAATTTATAGTAATTTGTTTTATAATTTGGCATTGTAGCATTTGAAGTGTAGATAATTTTTTTTACTATGGGAAAGGTTATCATAGATGTACTATGTAAATTAAGGGGCATGATTATTGTGATGATCTTATAGCCTGAAGTTTTCAAGAAGATTAAAATGGTTTAAATATCATGTAAATTCGATGTTGGTGGGGTAGCTTTATTTGAATGGTGTTGAGGTGGTTTACAATTCTCTACATACCTCTAGGAGACTGGATTCACATCCATACTGTTTATGAGAAGTTTTTATGTGTTACCTATGTCTACAAGCATTTTTTTTAATTTTATTTTTATGTGTTCTGCCACATTCCAAAAATAGTCCGTTTATTAATTTAAATGGTGACTTGAAATTGGTACAAAGAAAGCTAGTGTGGGAGCATGCATAGTTGTTTGTATGAGTGTCCCCTAACATAGATTCCTACTATTTCTAAGAAAACAAATGTGTAAGAATCTATCTAAATAAAAATGATAAACTGTAAACATGAGAGTGAATTTCTAGCATGAGACAACATTACATTGGAATCCTGATCAGAAGAGTTGGTACAGAAACTTCAGATTAAATAGTAACTATCTAAATACCTAGCTTCAACTGCCTATTTTTTTGAAAAGTACATTTACCACATTAAATTACTTAATATATGTCATAGTTATTATTTATTTATTTATTTTTTACTGGTTGCTAATATGTATTTATTGTTTAGGTCCTAATGCATATACTATTCTTCTTTATTGTTTTCTTCCTTTGTAAAGCACATCACAAATTGTGTGTCTCACTAGGGTAGAATCTTCAAAATTAGTGAAGATTGTGTATTAATATCTATGATTTTCAAATAAAAACTTCAAAGTGCTTGTTAATTCTGCATTAAATGTTCTAATTATTTCAAATTATACCCTACAGTGTTAAGCTTGTCAACTTCTAACGATGAAATACAAATTAAATATCATAGATGTTATTTGAGAAAAAATTCTCAAAATACTCTCTTGATCCTCAGTCATCAATTGCTTATCATTCATCTTTAAAGACATATCAAAAGGTACTTTTAAACAGAATGGTAACTCAAGCCAGAAACTGAATTGGCATTGAGGAACCATGAAGTAGTAAAGCTACCTTCAGTTTTACTGGGTTGCTGTATAGCAAATATAGATAGATAGATACTTTATTAATCCCAAGGGGAATAAGGAATATTAATTGGTTAAAGAAAATAAAGTAACAGGATTGAATGCCACTTTAAAAACATACAGTGCATCCGGAAAGTATTCACAGCGCATCACTTTTTCCACATTTTGTTATGTTACAGCCTTATTCCAAAATGGATTAAATTCATTTATTTCCTAGAATTCTACACACAACACCCCATAATGACAACGTGAAAAAGGTTTACTTGAGGTTTTTGCAAATTTATTAAAAATAAAAAAAACTGAGAAATCCCATGTACATAAGTATTCACAGCCTTTGCTCAATACTTTGTCGATGCACCTTTGGCAGCAATTACAGCCTCAAGTCTTTTTGAATATGATGCCACAAGCTTGGCACAGCTATATTTGGCCAGTTTCACCCATTCCTCTTTGCAGCACCTCTCAAGCTCCATCAGGTTGGATGGGAAGGGGCGGTGCACAGCCATTTTAAGATCTCTCCAGAGATGTTCAATCAGATTCAAGTCTGGGCTCTGGCTTGGCCACTCAAGGACATTCACAGAGTTGTCCTGAAGCCACTCCTTTGATATCTTGGTTGTGTGCTTAGGGTCGTTGTCCTGCTGAAAGATGAACCATCGCCCCAGTCTGAGGTCAAGAGTGCTCTGGAGCAGGTTTTCGTCCAGGATGTCTCTGTACATTGCTGCAGTCATCTTTCCCTTTATCCTGACAAGTCTCCCAGCTGAAAAACATCCCCAAGGCATGATGCTGCCACCACCACACTTCACTGTAAGGATGGTATTGGCCTGGTGATGAGCGGTGCCTGGTTTCCTCCAAACGTGACGCCTGGCATTCACACCAAAGACTTCAATCTTTGTCTCATCAGACCAGAGAATTTTATTTCTCATGGTCTGAGAGTCCTTCAGGTGCCTTTTGGCAAACTCCAGGCGGGCTGCCATGTGTCTTTTATTAAGGAGTGGCTTCCGTCTGGCCACTCTACCATACAGGCCTGATTGGTGGATTGCTGCAGAGATGGTTGTCCTTCTGGAAGGTTCTCCTCTCTCCACAGAGGACCTCGGGAGCTCTGACAGAGTGACCATCGGGTTCTTGGTCACCTCCCTGACTAAGGCCCTTCTCCCCCGATCACTCAGTTTAGATGGCTGGCCAGCTCTAGGAAGAGTCCTGGTGGTTTTCGAACCTCTTCCACTTATGGATGATGGAGGCCACTGTGCCCATTGGGACCTTCAAAGCAGCAGACATTTTTCTGTAACATTTCCTAGATTTGTGCCTCGAGACAATCCTGTCTCGTAGGTCTACAGACAATTCCTTTGACTTCATGCTTGGTTTGTGCTCTGACATGAACTGTCAACTGTGGGACCTTATATAGACAGGTGTGTGCCTTTCCAAATCATGTCCAACCAACTGAATTTACCACAGGTGGACTCCAAGTAAGCTGCAGAAACATATCAAGGATGATCAGGGGAAACAGGATGAACCTGAGCTCAATTTTGAGCTTCATGGCAAAGGCTGTGAATACTTATGTACATGTGCTTTCTCAATTATTTTATTTTTAATAAATTTACAAAAACCTCAAGTAAACTTTTTTCACATTGTCATTATGGGGTGTTGTGTGTAGAATTCTGAGGAAAAAAATGAATTTAATCCATTTTGAAATAAGGCTGTAACATAACAAAATGTGGAAAAAGTGATGCGCTGTGAATACTTTCCGGATGTACTGTATAAAGCCCTGTCTGTCTGAAAGGTTAACTGGTCTAAATCATTTCTTTTCCCGCTGAATTCTTCCTGTCATCTCTTTACATTTTCCTAATTCATTCCTCAGATCTATGCCACAGTCCAGGAGCTTGCAGCTGCCACCACATTCTTAAGGGTGTCAGAAACTCTATTTCCTCTTGTTTCCTCCTTCATTTCTCTCATTCCAGTCCAGACTAGCAGTTAATAAAATGAATTTAAAGTCTGTAGTGTCTTCATTCCCCTGCAATCAACGACCATCTATTAAACAATCTAGTTTGATCCACGACAGGTAGGATGTAGGTGTCTTCCACACAAATGTTAAACTATACTGCCTTGCCTTTACTCTTAAGACCAGTCTGGAGGTGGGTCTGCCCGCCACAGCATCCTTCTTCCTGGGTTCCCACAGAAACAAAATATATTTTACCCCATTGCTCAAGTTCATTTTATTTCTGTTGTAATAAAATGAAGTTCCTTTCTCTTGTCACTACCCCGACTATATTTTATACACTTCAGTCATAGAGATGTGTAAAAAAAAAAAAAAAAAGATCCACTGCCAAGATGGCTCCTCCACACTCCTTTATTCCACAGTTCTGCCCTAAATATCAGAGGCCATCTAATTTCTTTCTCACAATGGTGTCAGTCTGGTATATCTGTACTGGGATGTATATTTAACGAGTCAGGGTTGGAAACATTCCTTTCTGTTCGATTTAGACATCCTATCCCTTCCACTCTACTTTTTGTGTAAACAGCTGAGGTCTATGCTCAGGTCATGTGGAGTCTGTCTCTGTTCCCCTCTTCTAATTCATCCCCATTTTTCATTTGCATCAACCCTTTGTCCCAAGTCCAAACTAATGTTTGGTCTCTGCTCCCTCCTACACAGAGCTTCCCTCAAACCTTTCCCTGCCATGTCTTATTGGCTAACAAAACCATTCCCCATCCTTTGCTTTGTTCTGGAAAACCATCTTTCTAATTTAAAAAAAAATCTCCATAAACCCTAATTGCCAGCTCACATATAAATTAAATTTGTCCATAGATTGTACCCTACATCTTGGAAACCTCATTTAATAGGAGTAGAACTAGATTCCCAATGTCATCTTTGCCTTCTTAATGACCCTTGCACCTTCCTTCACATGTTCTGGGAATGTCCTCTGGTAGTGGCTTTCTGGCGCTATGTGGCTGAATTCTTCTTAATGATTTCTTTCCCTCTCAATTCCTTTGTCCTCTGAAGTTCTTCTTAACTTGGTCCTTTCCTCTCTTTCCGCAATTTCCATTTCTGTCTCCCAGAAGTGGCTTTTAATGACTGCAACCATTGTAGCTAAGTTGCTTTTAGCCTCTCACTGAAAATCACCTGCCTTTGTCTTCCCTGCAATTTAGAAGTCTTTCATTTTACAGTATTACTCTTCTTGAACTTTTTATGTCTGAGGTCAACAATTGTTGTAGCTGTACTATCCATAACTGGTTCAATTCTGTTCAGTTAGTAAAGAGCTGATTGGGTTTGCTCCATGAGGCAGGTTTCTCCTGTCTACCATTTCTGTTTTTTTTAAGATTCTGAATATTTGATTTTTTTTTCTTTTTATCATTATTCTGAAATTTCTGAAATTAATTATTTTTTTGGAATTACCACTAAGCCATTTTGTTTTTGTTTTGGGTAGCGCCATTTTTAACATAATTAGTTAAGGAATTAATGCCAAGTGATGTCATTGATGCAATATATAAGCCAGCAGCATGAAGCACTCCTTACCCTTGTACACAGATTTATGTATAGATTCTGATCAAAGTTGGTATTGGTTTATGGATATTGACCAAATAAAACCTTGACTAAAGATTCATCTTCTGATCTGTGTTTTGTCTGCCTTTGCAGCCTGGCATTTTCCACCTTTTGACAGTACAAATAGGCTTTTGCATTCTAGCATAAAGTCTGGCAGATCAAAATCAGATGGTGAGAAAACTTCACTGGCAAGAAACCATCACTGGCTGTCTAACACATACATATTTTTAAAGGATTATTTTAGAATGTAATTGTTGTTATTTGTTATTGTTGAATGGAGGTTTTGCTGTTTATTCCAATGTACTGATTGACACACTTGAAAATAAATAGTTATGTTTTCTTAGGATAACACATAGTAAATAGCACAAATACTGCACTCTTGAAGCTAATATATATTCTGTGTTCTGTTTTTCAGTTCATACATATGATGGGGAAAATCTGCTTTGCTACAACCAGTATTCTTTGTTTATAGTGGGTGCTGGAGGATTTGGAGGGAAAAGAACATCAGAAAAAGTAAAGGTAACAATCACTATAAGTAAACTCCCAGTTGCAATTTTAAAGATTAATGTATTAATAAAGAATTATATATTTTACTGAAACGTTTTAGAAGTTTTCTGAATTTAACATAGCATTCCATTGTTATACTGTACTTCACTAGTTTAAGTCAGTTTTTACTGATGAGACAATCTTTATCTTACATTTAATATTAGTTAAAGCCAGAGGTAATCCAAATGTTTATTAATTAAAGAAACAAGACTAAGACTAAATGAGTTTGTACATCATTAGTTGAAGAATAATATTGTAGTGTCAAAAGTCTTAATTGTTTTATCTTTCACTATGTGGGTATCATAAGCAATGTACTCTATGTAGAACAGATTAATTACCATTGTAAGTGCCCAAAGGATGGACTGTCACCCCAGTAGGAATGAGTGGTGATGCCTGGCCCAGGCAGGACTGGATCAATGGATCAAACTATATATGGGGGCACATCCTGGCCTGAATGGTGCTTGATCATTTTCCTAGTCAGGGTGGAAGATTAATGGATGGACTGAGGGAAGTTGACTGTCAAGAGCAGTTCCTTCCCCAGTACAATAGGTGGCAGTGATCCTCGGGCATGGCCCCAGTATGGACACCTACAGGGATCCAAGGTATTCATAGTCCTGAGGAACAACACTTTTGGGGACCTTGGTGCTGCCAAAGGGTGTTCCAGGGAGAAGAACAACTCCCTGTTTAATGGGTCTTCCAAGTGACCCAGAAGTGCTTCCACGAAGTGCTACAGGGTCCAGCATAAAAAAAGCCGATCATACTCATCCAGGCGAGTAGGAGTCATGTGTGTGGAAGAAGGACAAAGCTTGCCTGTAGAAGTGGAATGAGAGAGAAATAGAGAACGAGAAGAATTTCCTTGTATTTGTGGAAGAAACATTTTTATTGTAATGGAATATGTGTCGTGGTGGTTGTGTCTGGGGTTTGGAGTGCTATATCGTCCTCTGCTGGTTACACTGTAAAATATATTTTGCATTTATTTTATATTTATATATTGTCATGAACAGACAGACTTGTGGGGTCAAAATAAGCTTGGGACCTCTTCCAGGCAAGTTGGTAACAGTTCCAGTTGATTTTAACTTTTTAATTATTGCCCTAACTATAGATAGGGCCATTTTCAGGCATGTAGCAGTTTTTGTAGCCATTCCCTGATCTATGAAGATCAACACACTTTTCCCTCCTTATCTTTCCCATGTTGAAGAATAATAAAGGAATTTGGCCTCTGTGTAACCTTATATTTATATCCTGGTGAAACAGGGAGCCAAGGTTTACTGCTTGAAAGTTTTAACACACTCTGATTAACCTAAAAAAAATAAGTTGGCAAAAACGCTTAAGTTACACTTCGTCCATAAGGATTTTTGGCACTTTTGGATTTATTAAAAATTAATTATTTCTTGATGAAAGATTACAGTGGAACCTTGGGTCACGACCGTCTGGTCGAAACCCGATTTGGTCATGACCCGAAGTAATTTCCCCCATAGGATTGTATGTAAATACAATTAATCCGTTCCGGACCATATGAGCTGTATGTAAATATATATTTTTTTGAAGATTTTTAAGCACAAGAATAGTTAATTATACCATAGAATGCACAGTGTAATAGTAAACTAAATGTTTACTTACTTCTTCTGTAATGTTTACTTCTGCTTGAGCTGTCTCACTTGCTCGCTCACTCGCACTCTCTCTCGCTCGCTCACTGCAATGCACAGGGAGAGACTGAACATGTGTGGAAATTATCGGCGTGTACAAACTGGAAGGGAAACTGGCTTGTTTGTCACCCGAGTGTGTGGTCGTGAACAAATGCAAAAGCTTGGCGAACTTTTTGGTCATAACTCAATTTGTACGCGGTCCGAGACGTTCGTGACCTGAGGTTCCACTGTATTTTTTTTTCAGAATAAATTTATTTCGATTAAGGATTGGATTTCTCTCATTTTATTTCAGTGAGAGATTAAAATAATTTACCAAAAGATGATTTTTTACAAACCCTTTTTCTAATCTTTATCAGGAATCCCAATAATAATTGTGTTTATAATACTGCTAGAGCAGAAGAAGAGGAATTGATTAATGACTGTTTAACATATCTGAGCAGTCACAAGTAATTTTGCCTGGGTTTTCTATGTGCTTTTCAAGTATAAAGAGGCAGTTTGAAATTTGCCCTATTCTGATTTCTCTTTGATTACATCATTTTGTGAGTGTAAATATTCAATTTCTGTGAAGGGCTTTGTTTTCAACTGTTCACAAATTATATGCATTTCATGCTTTTCAGATGCACAATAGCAAAAAAAAAGTACATTTATTTATAATTATTATTTAAAACACATATATAGAACAAACATACACATATCAATGCATAATTTGTAATATATGTTTTAATAAATTTGAATATATATATTTTAATATGGATATTAAATCTTTTTTTTAGTAAATTTGATAGCCCTATTGCAGAAGTTTATTTTAACTTATTTACAGTTAGGTCCATAAATATTTGGACAGAGACAACTATTTTCTAATTTTGGTTCTGTACATTACCACATGAATTTTAAATGAAATAACTCAGATGCAGTTGAAGTGCAGACTTTCAGCTTTAAGTCAGTGGGGTGAACAAAACGATTGCATAAAAATGTGAGGCAACGAAAGCATTTTAACACAATCCCTTCATTTCAGGGGCTCAAAAATAATTGGACAAATTAAATAACTGGGAATAAAATGTTCATTTCTAATACTTGGTTGAAAACCCTTTGCTGGCAATGATAGCCTGAAGTCTTGAACTCATGGACATCACCAGATGCTGGGTTTCCTCCTTTTTAATGCTCTGCCAGACCTTTACTGCAGCGGCTTTCAGTTGCTGTTTGTTTGTGGGCCTTTCTGTCCAAAGTTTAGTCTTCAACAAGTGAAATGCATACTCAATTGGGTTAAGATCAGGTGACTGACTTGGCCATGCAAGAATTTTCCACTTCTTTGCTTTAATAAACTCCTGGGTTGCTTTGGCTGTATGTTTTGGGTCATTGTCCATCTGTATCATGAAACGCCGCCTAATCAATTTGACTGCATTTAGCTGGATTTGAGCAGACAGTATGTCTCTGAACACCTCAGAATTCATTCGGCTGCTTCTGTCTTGCGTCACATCATCAATAAACACTAGTGTCCCAGTGCCACTGGCAGCCATGCACACCCAAGCCATCACATTGCCTCCACCGTGTTTTACAGATGATGTGGTATGCTTTGGATAATGAGCTGTTCCACGCCTTCTCCATACTTTTTCTTGCCATCATTCTGGTAGAGGTTGATCTTGGTTTCATCTGTCCAAAGAATGTTTTTCCAGAACTGTGCTGGCTTTTTTAGATGTTCTTTAGCAAAGTCCAATCTAGCCTTTCTATTCTTGAGACTTATGAGTGGCTTGCACCTTGCAGTGCACCCTTTGTATTTACTTTCATGCAGTCTTCTCTTTATGGTAGACTTGGATATCGATACGCCTACTCCCTGGAGAGTGTTGTTCACTTGGTTGGCTGTTTTGAAGGGGTTTCTCTTCACCATGGAAATGATTCTGCGACCATCCACCAATGTTGTCTTCCGTTGACATCCAGGTCTTTTTGCGTTGCTGAGTTCACCAGTGCTTGCTTTCTTTCTCAGGATGTACCAAACTGTAGAGTGTGCCACTCATAATATTGTAGCAATTTCTCGGATGGGTTTTTTCTGTTTTCGAGAGCTTAAGGATGGCTTCTTTCACCTGCATGGAGAGCTCCTTTGACCACATGTTGCCTGTTCACAGCAAAATCTTCCACATGCAAGCACCACACCTCAAATCAACTCCAGGCCTTTTATCTGCTTAATTGATAATGACATAACGACGGACTTGCCCACACCTGCCCATGAAATAGCCTTTGAGTCAATTGTCCAATTACTTTTGAGCCCCTGAAATGAAGGGATTGTGTTAAAAAAATGCTTTAGTTGCCTCACATTTTTATGCAATTGTTTTGTTCACCCCACTGAATTAAAGCTGAAAGTCTGCACTTCAACTGCATCTGAGTTGTTTCGTTTAAAATTCATTGTGTCTATGTCCAAATATTTATGGATCTAACTGTATATTGCATCAAATATTGTCACTTTGCTTTGAAATGCCTCAGAAATGGCTGCTAGATGGCACTGAGCTTTAGTGAGTAACATAACAATGAACTGCCCCCTGTCTTGACAGGCAAGGGCCTATATATATATATTAATCACAATTACAATAACGACTGCCACAATATACTAATTGTGAAAAATGGCAATTTCTGCATTCCATTTAATAATCTCGGTCTGTCAGGAATCTAAGTTTCTCATTTAAAGTCTACTCTAAACAACAAATGAGTGTTGTAATCAAGCACAAACACATTCACTAAGTGCAAGTGGGTTTGCGAATCAGAGGCACTGACATCATATGAATAATTGATGGTGACTGTGATGAACATATTTTTAAAAGTCTGATCCCTAACAATATCTTTTTAAAACATTTCCTCCTTTTCTTTGCAACAGCCTCCAGAAAATTTGAGAAGTAATGTTGACCCTACACTTATTAGTTAGAATGCCAAAATGAAGAGAATTGTTAGTAATTTGGGATTTTGTTTTCAATATCAAAAATGTTGTTCTAAAAGGCATGCTAAGCAAACCTTTGCAGCACTACAACCAAACGTTTGTGCAACTGTCTAAAATTCAAGCACATAGTTCTATATGGAGAGTGCATGAAAGATAAGCTATCAGTAGCAGCACCAAGTCCTAGTTAAGTTAAGTCAGTGACACTGATAACCGTCTTTGTAATACATTTCTGTATTCAGCAAGCTGTCAAAAGCAAATTTAGATGAAAGAAGCCATCACATGTTATTTATCAAAAGACAAGGCTCTTTTTACAACTGTGCCCAGCAAAGGTTTTAAAAAAATCATCAACAGCCGAGTCAACAGATATGTCATCCTCTCTCGCAATTATTTTTCTGAAGTTGCATTACCTTTATGTTATTCCAGATTAAAATGGATCTGAAACAACTGTCAGTTGACTTGTAGTTAAGTAGAACTATGGAAGCATGCGTGAGCATAACATTTTATTATATTGAGGAATTTACTCTGAAAACCAGATGCTTGTAATGCTGCTCCCTTAAATGAATGAGTGTGCCTTTCCTTACTCTACTTTCCTCAAGAGTTGAGGTACAATTGCTCAAGGACTGAGTCTAGACCAGAGCTTTGGCAGGGGCAGGTAACAATGTGTCATTATTCAAATACTTTCTGAGTTTTCTATATATTAATTCTAGATTAATGCAAGTTTAACCTACCAATGTTTCATATTTTTCCACATTTTAACTTTTTGAGTGGTGCATGGTAGGTGTGGCTGTGTTTTTAGAGGCAGCATTTGTTTTTTGTTTAAAATAGGAATGTTTGTGTTACACTTATTTAATAATTATTTGTATATGATTTGATGTTTTTAAAATCGTTGACACACTTTTTTAATAAGTGTGCTTTATCTTTATTGTAAAACTAAAAACAAACAATATTAAACACTATTTTTTTTTCAACTAATCCATTGTTTTAACAGTTTCACATTAACAACTTTTTAATTTGTTTTTTGCAAAATGGACATTATACTGTACTGAATGTATACATGATACAGAATATGCAGTAGGGCAAAGTACAAATTTCACTGTAGTGGTGTTAATTGAAATTAATATTTGCATTTATACAGTGTTTTTCAGAGAAATGCATATTTATTATTAAGATCCTCACTTTTTGGTAGCATTAAAAAACAAAGATGTTTAAATATATCAGAGTCAATTAAATTTAATATTAATTTGAGCAGAGTGAGGTTACAGATTGTTGTTCTTGCTTGGGTTTGGTTTCTCTCTTTTATCAGCTGCTGCTAGGATGGGATCCAGCTTCTTGTAAACATAAAATTTGAATAAACAGATTCCTTTGATAAATGATGTGATTTAGGAAGATGAATTGGCTCAGGACTGATGTCCTTCACACATTTGTATTTTCAACATTTTATTTTGTACACTTAAAGTCTCTATAGTATATACGTTATGAATGTTACATTGCCCATTTGGAAAATATATGTGACTGATTAATTTACATAACGCACTCATTTATTTATTTATTGATGTTTTGATCTGTCATGATTTATGTTTGGCGTTAGGAATGGTTTCTATCAAATATGAGTACAGAGAGTTGTTGAGAAAATAAACTGCAATGTGTCAATATGACACATCTTTATATATTTGCTTTTTATTGGTGTATATTTGTCTGTTTTTTTTTTAAATCTCTGATAAGTAAGCTGATATAGTATTTGAATAGCATATTAGAATAACATAAAATATTTGAGGCCCATTATAACTAAAAACTGTGATATATGATCACCCTGATATTGTGTATATCTTATTTGTTTCGCTTCTGATGCTTGGTTTTAACTTAATTAACTTTGTTTAGGGTACAGTAAAGCCACCTAACAGAGCCCCAGATGCTGTTGTGACTGATGTAACAAGTCAGGATCAGGTATGTCTTGCCGTTTATATTATTTTAATATTTTTTAAATTTGTGACTAAAAAGTAGAAACTGTTTTTTTTGTGTAGTAGTATATTTATATGAAAATTAAAGGTGTATATTTACATGAGATAAAAGAAGGAAAAGTGTGCAGTCTGAAATGAAGCTTGCACGTAAATCTCCAGCTTACCAACTTTTAGGCCTCTTCAGACACTTTCATACATTCATCCATGCTTGATTTTAAGCATAGTAGCGGATGATCATTGTATTCTACTTCAAACTTTTATTTCATACAACGCCCATTATAGAATACATAATTGCAAATTTACTTCACAAACCTAGACGCTAGTTATTCAAGGCACCAAATGAAAAGTGCATTGGTGTTGTAAAGATTTGAAGACCATAATATACATGTAGCCTCCTTAGCGTTAGACCCGAGCATTACTCGGGCTGCTAAAACTGTGCTAAAAGTGTTAGTCCCAGGTATCTCTTGGGCAACTGTACAGGTGCGTCTTGTGTAAATGTTAGAACCAAGAATCACTCTGGCTGTAAAAGAGCTGTCAGTGCTGCCATTCTTTAGAGATATTATGTCTGAATGCAGGTTTTCACTAATTATGAAATATCTGCACTTTACCAATAATGAATTTTGTTGATGAGAATACCTATCCAGCACCCACACTGAAGAAAATTTGGGAGATATACCAGGCCACTGTGGTAAAATTTCGGAGCATTTACATTCCGGACCGCGATGTCAGCATTGATGAAAAGTGTCATAGCTTATAAGGGCATACTGTCATGGATACAGTACATCTCATCAAAAAGAGCAAGATTTGGCATAAAATTTTACGAGCTTTGTGAATCTAAAACGGGATACATTTGGAGTTCAGTTTTGTACACAAGGAAAGGAACAATGTTTGATCCAAAATACAATCCGTATGGAGTTGCTACGTCATCGTGACGACTTTGATTGATACTTTGCTGGATCAAGGTTACTGTGTAACCATGGACAATTTTTGCACTTCACCAGAGCTATTTGATATCTTGCTAAAAAAAAAAAGACTGACTCATATGGAACCTAACTGTCATGGCATGCCTGAAGACTTTGGCAAAGCTAAATTATAGCAAAGTGTGCTAGTAGGTTGGCAAAAGGGTAAAGTGCTTGCGCTGAAATGGAAGGGCAAGAAAGATGTTTGTCTTCTTAGCATTGTACATAATACAGCTACAGTCACTGTACCGGCAAAAGGCAACAAGCACTTTATGAAGCGTTGTGCTGTAGTCGACTACAATAGCACGATTGGCAGTGTAAATCTCGTGGATCAAGAATTGTAAAAGAGCTGGAGCGGAGGAAACAAAAGAAATGCTACATAAAGATAATGCTTTGAGATCAAGATATATTTTGCCCCTCTGTGTGACAGATGGCTCAGACAGTGTAGCAGTTACAGGCCACTTTTACACCAGTAGTTGGCTTATTATAGAGAAAGTGCTGTTCACACATGTGCTCACATCTTCAATAAGGTTGTGGCCAGGTGTTCCCATTTTTTGTCGGCTCACTTGGAGTTTTTTGTAGGCAAGGTCACTTCTTTTGAAGATTCCAACAATACATTTCGTAGCCCCAAATAATGGTTCCATCGGCGCTTGAGTGCTTCAATGCAGAATTAACCACCAGATGCAAAAGTGTAGCCTTTGCTGTGCATACTGGACCACCCATTCTTCTCTTCCAGTATTCTTGCTGCAGCCACAATATTGGCACCATTTTTATGCACAAGGGCTATCATTTTGTTAGGAGAAATGTCAAACCTGGTGGTCATTTTCTCCATCCACTCCATAATGTTGGATCCTATATGCTATGGCTCCAGTGGTATGGTGGTAAGTCAGAGCAACATGCTCCTGTAATCTGCAGTGTAATGGCATGTAATGCCTAGGTAGGCTATAGTGGCCACACTTGCCCATATCTGTTGTGAGATACATTTTTCTTTTGGCAGATTTTATGCCACTCTTTCACTTTTCTCCATCAGTTTGGTGAAATATGTCCTTGATGCAAGAGTGTAACCACGATTGAGCTTCTAAACCATGGCTTTGAATCAAACATCTTCCACCATCAAAAGTGGCCTCATATCGGTATATATACTTATATATATATATATATATATATTATATAATATGTATAATATATATATATATATATAATATATACATATATGTAAAATAATGATCAGTCAAAAAAACCATCATTACAACATTGCAAACATTGATGTTTAATATTACACTCAACAGCCTTCCCCTGCCCCGTTCAGAGAACAAAGAATCTTTTATTAGGTTGTGTGTTTCTTGTATATTGAAATGTCAAAAGACCTAGAAATTCAAGTAAAAGGTTAAGCAGGTTGCCAGCAGATTTATTTTAGAACAGCATTAAAGAATTGTGTGCTTGGTGTGTGGGTGTGTTTGTGTGTGTCCTGCGGTGGGTTGGCACCCTGCCCAGGATTGGTTCCTGCCTTGTGCCCTGTGTTGGCTGGGATTGGTTCCAGCAGACCCCCGTGACCCTGTGTTTGGATTCAGCGGGTTGGCCAATGGATGGATGGATGGATTAAAGAATTCTTGCCAAGAGATGGTTATTACAGAACCAGGCACAGCATAATATATGTTCACCATCTTAGTAAAAGAGCTTTAATAGAGGCTTTTAAGAAGACCAAAATTAATTAGGTAGCTGAAACCTTAACAATTGTTAAGCAGAGTTCCAATATTGCCCACATATTTTTATTAAAAAATGTTTGCTTGTTCTGTAATTTAGACTTACCCTGCCATATGATATTTCTGTGTTTATAAGTGTGTAATTACAAGCCAAAATGAATCTAAACTATCTTCTCCCTGCTATCTTCAATCCCTGAACAGGATTTGAAAATGAATTGGGTTGGGCATTGAATGGACACAAATAGAGATTGCATATAAACAAGTTGACTCTGGCTGTCAGTCCAGCACAAGAGAATCTCTTAGAACTCCCACTGATAGAATTCCAAGAAATAACATTGCTAATGCTTTGCAGACATTTAAGTAAGTAGTTCATATGCAACTCAACTTTGAGTAATCACAGATTTAATTGTGTAGTATTAGAAGTAGGCCTGTACCTGTATTTGGTTACCCAGCACACCAAAGTGACATGTCCCACATATGAGTAAAATCTAAATTACCAATTTTTTATTTCTCTCTCCTTTTTTCTTAAATGAATCACAGCATCCAGAATTGCTAAAATGCAATCATCCAGTAGTGATTAAAATTTTAATTTTGGGAATTAGCAGGAGCATGAAGAAATGTATGTGTAGTGAACACTGAAAACCTAAATAACCCATAGGAAAATTCAATGCTACCTAGATGGACCAATAAGGACCAACAAATCAAAATCGATTTTATTGGATATTCTTCGAAGTAACGATTGGAGGGTTTTGCCCTAAGTTAGAGTTACAATGTTTTTGGCACAACTGCTTCAGAAAAAAAAGATGTTGCACCATTAGTGACCTTAAGTAAGAGTTATAACAAGCAGTGTCATTGAAGATAGATATCATTTAAAAAATTAAATGTGACTTCTGCAGTTTGGACTCAGTTTGTTTTCTAATTAAATGATAAAGAAGAACCAGAAAATGTAAACGAGGCAGTTTGCTGGCATTGCCAAGTAAAAGCAATTTACGGACACACTTGAAGCACAATCACCCTGCTGGTTTTGCTCAGCTGATGCCTATGCTTCCTTATAATCATCATGCACATCCATGCACCTTTGGTTTTTTAAAATAGGTGCTTGTACTTTTGGTGTGATTTATTTTTAATTGTAGCCTTTTATTTTTTATTTAGAAGCAAACATTTGCAGTGGATTATTTGTTTAAATTTGCACTCCTTATTTAAATGAAAACGTTCACTATTTTCAAATAAAACCATATTTAAATCACTGGTTTAAATTTAAAAAAATCAGCCACAACAGTACCATATGCTAATTCCACTGCAAACCACCAGTATAACCATCTACCAGTAATATTTTTTTCTAAGTTATTTAAATAAGATAAATGTATTACTAGCACTAGCCATTATTGGGAAAAGAATGACCAAAAATGTTTAATTCATTCTAAGCTTAGACAATGTTTTAATACAAATGATTATGTCTTTCCTTATTATTATCATTATTATTTTTTCTTTTCCACTCTTTTCTTCAATGTACACCATTTTCTTTAATCTGATTTTATTTATTATAGTTTTATGTTCAGTATTCTTTAAGTAGTCTGATATTTTTACTTTTTATTATTATTAATTGTTATTAATTAAATTGTTCTTATTTTGTATTGTTTTTTCTTTTGTTTTATTATCTCATTTTTTTTATTTTTTTTTAATTCATAGTGCTTTATATTTATTAACGTCCATTGTGGTGGTATTATTATGATTACTACCTCCATTATACAGTATCTTTTATTATTATTATTAGATAACACATTAAGCAAAATTTTAGTTAGTAGTGAAGTCATCAGCTGTCTCTAGAAGGCAAAAGTGATATATCTTTCCCAAAGTAATTTCTTTTCAGAGAATCCCCATATAAATTAACAAATCAGGATAATTTTGTATTCTATTCCTCCCTTGTATGGTATTTAATTTTTAGAAGGCATAAAGTTTGTTGACCTTTTGTTAATCATTATAACATGTAAGCAACCTTTCAATCGTCTTTGTTGAAAATGTGGAACTCCTTCATTATGCTTATTTTTTATTTACAATTTAGAAACTGTCTCTATTAATTCTATGATGCTTACCACTAGATTGTCTCAGGCAATGAAGGGAAAAACACCACTCTTTTAAAATCTCAGACAAGGTGTGTAATTTGATTATTCACAACATTCATTTTTCACTAATCTTTGTAATACTTGCTGTAATTTTCTTAAAACTGTGCATCAACTACAGCTCTTCAGATTAAAATTATCTAAAATATATCAAGAGGTTGGACACTTATTGTGAATGATGCCATTGTAGGTAATGTTTTTTTCAATGTACTTTAAAAAAAAAAAAAATTGCATTTATTCTGTCACTGATAGTTTATTTTATATTTTGAAGTGTTTGCTGAAATTGCTATTTGAGAATAAAATGCAGCAGTGAAGGAAACATTATTTTCAGAATGTACAGTAATACCTTAAATAAGAAAGTGGATGTATTCTGGGACTTTAGGTAGTTATAAGAGGAAAATTTAACTTAAGCGAAATGTGGATATATCTTGTAATTACTGCTGGCTTACTGCTGTTGGCGAGCTGCGTGTTCTTCTTGTCGCTTGTTGTTGTTTTAAGAGCTGGGAGCACATGAAGTGTGTCTGCCAAATGCATTCCAACAACTGCTAGTTTAGACGTCCGTGAACTTTTTTTAAGTGTTGTCTCACTGTCTTGTCTCGCGTGACATTAAAGTGTCTCTCGCAGGACGTGATATTGCCTTCAGAGAAGATCACGTCTCGTCTCCCTCCCAAGATTTTTTTTTTATAATAGAGAGATGACAGAGATTAGCCTTTATTACATCACTAGTCATTAAGCCCGTTAAAATAATGGGCGCTAGAACAGTAGTGCATAAACATTAGTAGGAACAGTCTATATTAAATGGCAAGGGACTTTGACCTCTTTTTGTTGGTCATATTTTTCTTTCTTTCAGCCTTTCTTTTGTTGATGTTTACTTGCTGAGCTGACCGTTCTTCGTGGGCTGCCGCCGTGCATTGTGTGTCTTTAATTTTCTGTGACACTAATACTGTCTTGTATGTCCGCTGGCTTGTACGTCCGTAATATACCTTTAATTTTCTCTGGCGGTAATACAGGCGTGCGCGTCGGTAATATGCCTTTAATTTCCTCTGAGAGTAATACTGGCTTGTATGTGTCTGTAATATGCGTCACTGTATTGTGTACCTTTAATTTCCTCTCGCAGTAATACTGGTTTGTATTTCCGTAAAATGCCTGTAACTTTCTCTGACAGTAATATCGCACATCGCACCGTGCCCCGCGCATGCGTACTTCACCAGAAGACACACACACACGGACACCTGGACGCACACAGGGATTTTATTAAAGAGGGTAGTTCACATTTACACTGAAGTAGTTACGGGGTTATTTCATTTTAATTTAAATTTTTACAGCATTTTTTTGTGCGCAGACTTTGAAGATGAAATTGCAAATGATTTTGTTTTTTTAATGCGAATAATATCTGAAAACATCTCCCAGAGACTATGTGCTACCAAAAATTGATTAATTGAATAATTAATTAAATTTATTCAGTACTAATTATTGTTTTTAAAGCAAAGATTTAACTGCATGAAGTGGAAATAGAATAAACAAAACTCAAAAGAAACAATTTAAAATGATAAAACTAGAGAAAATTAAATTAACCACACAATACTAACAATAAAAAAAAAATAAATGTATCAAAGACTAAAAATAAGGACAAGAAAACCAAAATTAACCAAAACTAGAAACTGATCATAAATTAGCAGTGAATAACTAAAGAAAGCAGGGAAGCAAAATAAATCTTTAGACCAACAGAATTGGTCAAACAATACAAAATGTAGTTTTAGCAGTACCTGCAGTACTTGATTTAACAGGGTAAATATCTAAAACTGAAATGAAAAATCCAAAAATGGAACAATCAGATTCCAATATATTTTATTCAGAGTAAAGAAACAAATCAAAACTATAACTATAACTTTTTTTACAAGAACTTGAAACTTGCCTGTATATTATTTGGTGCTTCCTTTTGTTTTTTTTAAAACATTTTTGTTTTTTGTTTTTGTTCTTTATTTCGCCTTATACAATTTCTTGTATTAGGAATTTGGCAGTTTTCGCATACCCCTTGGGGTCAGAGCGCAGGGTCAGCCATTGTACAGCGCCCCTGGAGCAATTACAGGTTAAGGGCCTTGCTCAAGGGCCCAGCAGAGCAGTGGCCTTTTTTTGGCAGTGACGGGGATTCGAACCGGCAACCTTCGGGATACCAGCGCAGATCCTTAGCCTCAGAGCCACGAACATTTTACATCTATTTTAAAATAATTATACATTTTATGGTTTATAAGAAATATAACAGTCTTTAGTGCTGCTGTGTTATGCATTTAGCATCCTAGGGTTTTTTGGTAAATGAATAGAACACTGAATCATGAGGAAAGTCCAGGTAGACATGAGGAGAATGTGTCAACTACTCATGGGCAGTGATTGGGTATGTAATGCGAACAGATGCAGTATCCAAGAGAAAGCAGTTCTAATTTATGTACCACATAAATGCATACAGTATTGGTTAGTGCTACCACTTCTCAGATCCAGCATCTTAGGTTCAAATCTAACTGTTAGATTTTATTATTTAATTTAAATTACTGTGTACTAGTGCTGGGCGGTGTACCAGTTCATACAGAAAACCGTTTTTTATTTTTGTTATGATTTTTCTTATACTCCAACACCGGTTTAAATTGCCTAAACAACGTTCGGAACGTGGCGCAGCGGGAAACTGTTTAAGGAGGACCTTTTTCACTGCTACACGGCTAAACACATGCAACGGAGTACATGCGTTAGTGGAGCTACACCGCTAAACACATGCAATGGAGTACATACAGTAGTGGAGGTATTGCGTGGTCAAAATGGACAGGGAACATTCCGAAACTGAAGCTGTAGCAGACGATAAAGTTGAACATGATGACACAGAAGAACTTTTGCTGGAAAAAGGAGCCGTGTCTGTTGTCTGGAGATACTTTGGATTTAAAAGGTCGGATGTGAACCATTATGTCCAAATTTGTGAATACTGTTTCTATACTACTGGATAATTCTGCAAGCCAAGTTGTACTTGTCTTATTTTTTTCAATACTGTGTAAAAGTGTGACGACATGTTGACTTTATTCTCGACATTTCCAATTTAATCTTGACGCTTATGACGAGAATAAAGTCAACATGTTGACTTTATTCTTGTAATTTGTTATTAAATTAGAATTTAATTTAAGTAGATGAAACTTAATTTCATCTTAAAATGAAAATTTAATTTGCTAGATTTTCTCAAACCCCATCATAAGTTATGTAGCATATTAAATGCTTTGTGTTAAGTGTTCCCGGAGCCATGTTAATTGCTACTGCTTCTTAAACTCACTTCCCCTTGCACTAAGAGGAGGCGCTGGCAGCACACAGAATACATTAATTTCATGATATTCCTGTTCCCTGAACATTTAGAATGCTAAGATAAATACTTGATATAATTTTCATGATGAAATGCATTAAAACATGTATTAATCATGTGGGGGCACAGTGGCGTGGAGGTTGCACTTCTGCCTCGCAGCAATGGGGTCCCGGGTGTTCCTTGCTTTGAATTTGCATGTTTTTCTGGTGGGTTTACTCTGTGTGCTTCAGTTTCCTTTCAAAGTCATATAGAATGTGGGGTTTTGTTATGCTAAATTAACCCTGCTAGTGTATGTACTGCTCGTATTCACCCTGCAATGTGCTGGCGCCCCGTTCAGGATTTGCTCCTGCCTCACACACAATGCTTGTTGGGATGGGCACAACCCTGAATGGACGGCATAATTAAACATGTATAACGAAGATTTTTTTTTTTTAAGTTCTGAACACTCCGTGGTCTAAGTTTATAACTAGTTTTCATTTCACAAATACGTTTATCGTGTGGTGATTGGTTATGTGGAGAAAGAAAAAGGAAGGATAGGAACTGGGGGTTTGGTACATCAGACAGACAGCACGCATGCAATAAAGAAAGCCTGCTCAGAAGAACATCCATTAAATTCTGTGTTCGTGTCTCCGAACACCAGATCACGAACCCAACATTTACACAATATTTCATTTAAACCTGTGCAATACCCATTCATACATCCAGTTTTTTGGAGCCTCGTCACACCTGCCATAAAGTTCTCTACACTGAACGTAGACCTGGGACCCCTTACTGCGAGGGAGCAGCACTACCGTGCATGTTTAATACCGGCTTTAATGCATTTCATCCTGAAAATGATTTCAAGTATTTATCTTAGCATTCGAAATGTTCAGAGAGCATGAATATCATGAAATGAATGTATTCTGTGCAGCAATTGCTGCTTGTGCCTCCTCTTAGTGTAGAGGAAGTCAGTTTAAGAAGCGCGTACAGCAATTAACAACTGTGTTGGGGAACACTTAACACAAAGCATTTAATGTGCTACATTAACTTATGATGGGGTTTGAGAAAATCTAATAAATTAAACATTGATTTTAGGATGAAGTTTAGTTTACGACATTCTACTTTAATTACAAAATAAATTATGAGAATAAAGTGGAAATGTCGAGAATAAAGTCAATATGTCGACTTTATTCTCGACATATAGTTTTTTTTTCTTCCCTGTGTCTGTATTTTTTTTTCTTTACTGTGGCCCTAATACACGTCCGTGGGGCTATACCACAAATAGCGTTATAAATACAAGTTGCAGTTTTATTATTTACTAGCCGGCACCCGCCGTAGCATATGGCGGTGTAAGAATAGGAACGGAAAACGGTGAGAAAGGAATTCAGAAATCAAGAAGAAATAAATACTTCTTGAAAACGGTGAGAAAGGAATTCAGAAATCAGGAAGAAATAAATACTTCTTGAAAGACACAGTGTGCATGTAGAATATCCAGCCAAGCAGGATTACATGTGAAAGTGATAAATAAATCAGGCTTTCCGAATTTACGTACTATGGCCATGGCATCCTGGTAGTTTTGTTGCATGTATCTTGGACTTCCTGGAAATGTGGACGGTAATATGATCATTTTGCCTACACGTATGTTGTTATTTTCAGAGTTTGCTTGCATTGCATCTGATAGTTCCACACGCTGATCTTGTTGATGTAATCTGAGATAGTTGAGACGCACGCCCTCTGTTTTAACATACGCATCTACGACGTACTGTTCGAATAGTTTGCCGCTGGAGTGTGTGGAAACAAAAAAAGATGTAATTGAACAAAATGTATGTGTGTATAGAAAATAGGACAGAGTGATGAAACTTGTTTGTGTTTTGCGTACGTGACAAGAAGCATGTATACTTTCTGGAAGTTTCTTTTGATGATGTGTGTGACAAGAAAATATACCTTTAGGGTAATGACTTTACAAAATTGGAAAAGTACAATGAGTCAGGATGCTATTTTTTGCTTACGTGGTCAACGATCAGGAGATTAGAAAGGTATAAAAGAACAAGGACATCTGCGCTCGAGGCAGATGAAGCGCGGTGTCCTGGGACTGTGTTTCTCTGACATTTTACCCTTGCCTGGTATGTATTAATAAAAGGTTTTGACTAATTTTAATTTTCTTCTCTGTCTTCAGTCACAAAAAGTGTCCACAGTTTTGGCGCCCAAACGTGGGGCAAGAGACGGCCGGTCGACTCCTCCGGCAAGACCATTTCAGTGATCCGTCTTACCAGCGGACTGCCGTCAACTTCAGCTCCGGCAGCAGAGCATGCAGCTCCGGCAAAAGTTAGGACTGCCTTGTCCTGAAACAGTTCTTGCGTGAGGAGCCCCTGGTCTCCTCTTTGCTACATCCACGGTGACTGAACGGATTTCCAGACAGAGCTTGCACATTTCCAGGCTGGGGTAAGCACCGGGGGATTTCCGAATATTTTTTATTTTCTAAATAACGGGAGGGCGAGTTTCCTGTTGACCGTCTAGTCATACTCATATCTCAACGGGTTGCTTAAGGTGATGGAGACTTGAACCGAATCGGACACGAAGTCACCTGAGCTGGAATCCAGGGATGTGAGCGGACAGGCTAACGGGACGAGTAACGGGGTGGTATGGAAATAAACCGAAAAGAGCACAGATTACAGGATTGCTGTTAGGAACGAAATGACACGTAGCGCTATGGAAGATATGTAGCTATGGAAGATATGTAGCGCTATGGGAAAATAAATAAATCTACATACGGAATAAGCAACAAAACCGTGTTCTCCTGGGAACTGGATCAGGACCGATAGTTAGGTGTCTCCCCTTGAAACTAAGAAGGGAACAGTTAGGTTTAGTGAGTGGCACACTTAATGCCTTGCTGATTCATACGTACAAGGGATTAGGCGAATCAGTATATAGTTGGAAAATTAAATACAGAACCCGGGAGAGCAAGGGGATATAATGGGAATTTATAACAGTAAGCCTGTTAATCGCCGCACAGGGGGATCAAAATCATTAGTGCTGGAGGGATTATTTTCGGAGGATCAACAGACGCCCCGTAAAAATGGGTCTCCTAGAAAATTAATAGAAAAGAAGACAGGTTTAGATTTCAAGAAGGCATGTAAGAAACGGAATAGACAGAGTGGTGGGCGTTGGCCAATAGAGGGGACAGGAGATGTAAATAATAGTGGACCGTATTGAATCGATAGAAATTTAGAAGCAGTACCCCTTTTTTCCTATTATTTTTTTTCCCCCTCCTCAGAACCGACCTCAGACACCTCTATTATCCCCTCCTCTATTCCCCATTCCGATTGCCCCCCCCTGCACTACAACTAGCAGAAGTTTCCCCTGATGAATCCCCAGGCACAGATCACTATGACTCACCCTGTACTACACAAACCCCCGTCTCTAAATGCACTCGAAGTCACAAACCAGCTCCAACTTTTTTTTTTTTCTCTTCTGATCTTCCACATTCACTTACTTGCCCTTTAATAGAAGTTCCCAATCCCCATTATAACCCTGCCCATCCAGCTGGACCCCAAAATCCCACAACAGTTATGATACATCGGAATTGGGACATCCAAGAATTAAAAGATGTCGTGAATGCACTTCCAGATCCCAAGGAAGTAGGAGGACTAAAATTTGTTGAACAACTTGATCAATTAGATAGCATGTATAAGCCTAATGCTGCTGAATGGACCCAGGTACTTCGTCGAAAGTTTGGGACCACATGGGCCACTGTTAGCAGGGGTGTCCGCAATGACATTCCATGGGTATGGAACCCAGCTTTAACTCGAGGACAGGGGATAGGTGGAGAAGGCGAATTTAACCCACAATGGGAGGCGTTGAGACAAAATATTGCAGAAAAATATAAAAAGGAACGGACTGGTCCCTTATTTCTGCTGCAAAACAAAAGAGAGACGAAACAGTTGATGAATGGGCACATAGGATTCAAGACCTTATGGCTAATCACTCGGGCTTGGGAAATGCTGATGACCGCACCCGAGCTGCAGTTCCACCTTTTGTTTCCGGCTTGCGCCTTGATATACAAAACAAAGTCCGCACTTCCTGTATTGAATGGGAAAGTGCCACGTTTGATGAAGTCAAACGACATGCTGAACAGGCCGAATCGAACTCTCATGCCAAATTATTGGCAACACAGATGAACTATTATACCAGGAATGCTCCTGACTAAGGTCGAGGATATGGCTTTAGAGGAAGGGGACGAGGACGAGGAAGAGGACGAGGTGGTTTTAGAGCTCCTCCTGTTGACCACACTAAGAATCCTTTTATTCCCTCTCCCTTTAATTCCAATGCTAATTCCTTCTCTTGCTACGCCTGTGGTGAAACTGGACATTTTCGTCGGGAGTGCCCTCACAGACAGCAACAGCCCCCACCTCCCCTTATTCCACCTGTTTCCTCTGCCACCCCTGACTAACAATACTGGCCGTAGGAAAACGCTGGGACCTCCAGCCACTCTTTTCAACTACCTTTGCTCACTCTTAATTCAGAGACTGATCCTTTACTGACATTGTTCGTTGATGGCACTAAGACTGTTTTCTTAATCGATACTGGTGCCACTCGCTTGCTGGCAAAGGTCCCTACCTCGAACAAAACTGTTACTGTGCTTACTGCTTCTGGACAACCTCATCTTCTTCAAGTATCAAAACCTCTTCAAGTCCAGTCACGTCCTGGCGGACATACCTTACTGCATCGTTTTCTTTTGAATCAGCTTTGTTTTTTCTGTTCAACCCCCAAGTTGTTGTGTCAAATTACCCCTTATCCCAAACCCTCTTTTGCAGCATGGACTTTAGATATTTCCCCACACACCATTCTCCTCAAAGCCCTACACTCTTTTTCCCCTTGTTTTTTCCCAATTTACAGGCCCCTGACATTTTACACTGTACTGCCCAATACTTCCCTATAGAAGTAGACACCACCTGGCTAGAATCTTTCCTTACTTCTGGTACTTGCCCCGAAACCCTTCACATCTACTGTGTTTTTATTTCATCCACAAAGGCAGCTGCTTCTGTTCATCTTACATGCTCACAGCACATATATTATCTTGGCGGCATAGTGCCTCATTTTTCCTTAGCTAAATCACACACTGTTAATGGGAGAAAATAGGGCCATGGGTGGAAAAATGCCTTGAAAGAACAGACTGGTTACAAGTTACTCCAGGTATTTTTGATACTCCTGACCATTTAATAACTAAAGTAGTGTTTCAAAGGATAGCCCACTGTGAGCCTCTGGTGATCCACCCGAAGTCCTCCTTCCACCCGCACCGTGCCCAATATCCTTTGTCTCCCGAAGCAGAGGCTGGCATCTCCGCCGTACATCCCGATCTCGTCAAACGCGGTACCGCCGATGGACATGGACCGTCATGCCTCAGGGATACAGAGAAGCCCTTTGTGTTTCTGGTTAAGCTCTTGCCCAAAATTTGAGAAGGCGTCTGGCCGGAAAAAGGTAGTACATTGATACAGTATGTAGATGGAAATAATATGTAGCGCTACGGAAAGAAGATTGTACAATAGATACTCAGAAATTGTTGCTGTTTCTGGGGGAAAAATGGCCATAAAGTTTCTAAGGTTAAGCTGCAGCTAAACAAAACAACAGGTTATGTCTGTTTTAGGTATTCTGGGCTACTACAGACAGTGGGTTCTAAATTTTACTGAAAGAGCACAGCCGTTGCAACAACTGGCTGAGAAGGCTCTGTAACCTCAAAGCTACTCTTTTATCTGCGCCTGCGCTAGGGTTGCCTGATCATTCTCGTCCATTCACTTTGTTCGTGGACGAAAAGCAGGGATTTATGAATTCAGTACTGACGCAACAACATGGAGATAAACAAAGACCGGTGACTTATTTTTTCTAAAAAACTGGATCCAGTGGCCGCAGCATTTCCTCCGTGTCTTCGTGCTGTGGCTGCAACAACAGAAGCTGTATTAGCAAGCACGGATGTAGTTCTCATGAAATTTCTTCTGTCCTTTTCTTTTTTCTTGTGACGTGTGTATTTAAAGTTGTGCATTGTGACTGTAGCCTTTTTCTGGGAATGCGGTCTTGCTGTGAGCTGAGCAGGATTGTGTTAACACCAGCTAACATCATTGAGAGGCTGTTTTATGTTTGTTTGTCCTGAAGAGTTGAACTTGCTTTTCTTCAGAGTCCATTTGTTTCTGTTTCCTTTGCTGCATTGTTTCCAAATATAGTGTAAATATAGAATAATACTGGGGTGAAGTGTGTTGAAAATGCTTTGGGTGATTTTGTATGTTATAGAGTGTATTAAAAGGGATCCCTATGAGTATCAGAATGTACTCTGTACTTTGTCAAATGTTACAATTGAAAAATGGAGCGCCCTCAACCAGTTACGCAGTGGTCCAAGGGGACCGCCTGCTGGAAGCAAATCAAATTTCATAAAGCTAAGTGCACAAAACAGCTGAACTCGTAGCACTCACTTAAGCATGTCAGCTGTCCGAAGGGAAGATCGTAACAATTTATACAGATTCCAGGTATGCTTTTGGAGTCTGCCATGATCATGGAACACTATGGAAACTAAGGGAATTTAAGACCAGTCCTGGAGAGCTCTAACTAAAAAACTGAAAAAGATAATTATCGATTTGTGTAATTGGTTTAGCGCAAATGAATTGTCTCCACTTTTGTTTAAGGCTTGTAAATATACAAAAGTATTTTTCCTTTTAAACCCTGATCAAGTTTGAAGGGAAAATGCTCTTTTAATAATATTACATGAGAAGGGAGACAAGTTTTTTGGCGATAAGCAGAATGTGTCTAATTGTGATATGAATGTGTGTGTCTAATTGTGATATGAATGGAAGTTGTGTATTTTAGGTACTATAAAGGAAGAGCATGGTGACGCAGTGGTCAGCACACTTGATACGAATAAAGGTTCAAGCACGTATGTTTTCCTTGTTAATAATAAGCATGAAGGAAAAGACGCGTTTAAGTATGTTGCATAAATAACCTTTAAGCACAACTTAAGACCAGTACTGGCAAACCCATCCAACATCAGAAATTGATCGAATCCCTTTTAGAAGTTATAACCAAACCATCGGAGCTAGCGATTGTTAAATGTCAAGCTCACACAGGAAAACAGGATCCTGCTAGCAAAGGGAATGAATTAGCTGACCACTTTGCTAAAGAGGCTGCATATAATAACACACCAATTTCTTTATTCCAACAGAGAAATGACCAGGACCCTGATAATCAAATTATTTCTTTACAGAATGCAGCCACGGATATCGAAAGGAGAAAATGGTCCAAAGAAGGGTCCCTCTCTGATGGAGTCTGGACTCATAAACACACTAACAAACCTTTTCTCCCAATGATTTTCTCTCTAGTCTTGCAGGTTTGCGAACCTCGTTGAAGGAAATCCACCAGCAGGTTGATCAAGCCTGGAGGACCAGCCCCCCTTTCCAAGAATTTACCAATTCCTTTGGGCACCTGGATCCTGGTTCGAGATACTCGGAGGAAACACTGGCATCAGCCTAGGTGGAGAGGACCATTCCAAATTCTTCTATCCACACCACACGCCGTGAAAGTTGAAGGACTGCCTGCCGGGATTCACGCCTCACAATTGCAAGAGATGGCACCCTTGATTGCTGTGCTACTATGCTTTTCTTTTCAATTGTCTACTGCCCTGGTCACCTTGACTTTCCCGTTGGGAATTACCACATCAGTGCAGTTTGATTTCTGCTCTATTATCAACTGTGGGACTGGTCGACAAGCCTAGTGGACCGGATCTGACAAATACGTGTGTATGAGGGGAAGTGACTGCGACAACTGGCAATGGATTTTTGCTAACACTGGAACTGAGAACTGGGGTTATCAACCTTTTGAGGCCCAAAAATACGGTTTGAAAAATCGGTTTTCTATCATAAAAGGACATGCCTCTCATTGTATGTGCTGACAACCATTGTAACTCAGGTATTTATGTATTAGGGGTATATGTATCTGGAACAGACCCTTTAGGGAGATTTCTAATTAAGATTGACGATCCTGTTACTAACACACCCCTCATTCTCTGGCACACACACCCATCTCCCCAACTTTTGGTTCAGATTTTTCTCCTGTTAAGATTATGAATATTTCCACCCTTTCATCCACTTTTTCAATAGAAACTGGTTATGGAGATCAGAATAGATGGTTGCAGTGGGTTCTCTATTCAGCTAAGCAAGTTAATCGTTCTCATTGTTATGCGTGTGCTGCAGCCCGTCCCCATTTAGCTACAGTCCCTTTCCCATTATCTAACATTTCTGACCCCGTGGGGTTGCCCTGCCTTCTGTACTTATTCACTACTTCCAAGAAACCCCTCTCTGGTTCAAAGTGTTCTAATCTATCTATTCTTTTTCCCCACCCGTCACATGGATACCCCTATGTTTCAAACTCACGAAGGAAATTAATCTTATGGAACGACATGGGTAGGAGAATTACCATTTTCTTTCTGTTCTCAAACTTTTCAGGTTGTCTTCCTTTCTTCTCTCCCAAACCACTCCTAGGTGGATGTGTCGTAGGTCCAAATTATTTGCCACCCTTCCCCCTAATTGGTCTGGTACCTGTACCTCCCTCTCACTCCCCATATTATTCCACACCTCCTTTTTATTTCCGACATACCCGCTCTCTTTTCCATATGCCTACTGATATCTCCTTTCATGGCCCTGGAGTATACATAGATGCTATTGGAGTCCCTAGGGGTGTCCCAGACAGATTTAAAGCTAGGGATCAAGTCGCAGCTGGTTTTGAATCTATCATACCCCAAATTACTATCAATAAGAATGTAGACCTTTAATATAACCAACAACGTTTCCTTAATTTCACCAAAGACGCTATTGAAGGCATACATGAACAGCTTGATCGTACTTCTCTGATGACTTGGCAGAATCGTCTAGCCCTGGACATGTTACTTGCAGAAAAGGGAGGTGTCTGTGCTATGTTTGGTGATGCTTGTTGTACATATATTCCAAATAATACCGCGCCAGATGGATCAATAACTCGTGCATTGGCAGGCCTTACTGCTCTTTCTAAAGAACTTTCCACTAATTCTGGCATTACAAATCCTTGGGATCAGTGGTTTGCATCCTCCTTTGGGTCCTGGGGACAATGGATAAGATCTGTTTTCATTTCTTTGGTTGTGACATTTTGTCTCCTCCTCCTGGTTGGTTGTTGTATTATCCTTTTGTTTTGCTATATAATATCTAAGTACTTTACCGCCTCTATGGAAAGGGCATATGTGCTACATGATGAGTGCATGTCTCGATATAGCTTCTTCCATTTTCTCTCCCCCTTCCCCTTCATCAACCATTTCAAGATAGAATTATATAGGCCCACATCATTTTTGTTCAAAAAGGGAGGAGTGTGGAAACAAAAAAAGATGTAATTGAACAAAATGTATGTGTGTATAGAAAATAGGACAGAGTGATGAAACTTGTTTGTGTTTTGCGTACGTGACAAGAAGCATGTATACTTTCTGGAAGTTTCTTTTGATGATGTGTGTGACAAGAAAATATACCTTTAGGGTAATGACTTTACAAAATTGGAAAAGTACAATGAGTCAGGATGCTATTTTTTGCTTACGTGGTCAACGATCAGGAGATTAGAAAGGTATAAAAGAACAAGGACATCTGCGCTCGAGGCAGATGAAGCGCGGTGTCCTGGGACTGTGTTTCTCTGACATTTTACCCTTGCCTGGTATGTATTAATAAAAGGTTTTGACTAATTTTAATTTTCTTCTCTGTCTTCAGTCACAAAAAGTGTCCACAAGTGCAAAATACTAAATGTATTCCTCTTTGCTAATCTGTACGCGTAAAATTGGCATTGAGTAAGCCTTATTCGCTTGGCAGTTCTTTTATCGGGAACATGTAGTAAATCTTTGTGCCAGCCAAAGTCTCCGTAAGGGAATAAAAGTCCTTAATAAAGTGGGTAAACCATAGGATCGCAATTCATATTGAGCGTGGAAATCTGTGTACAGGAGTTGCCTATGGGATAGATGCAAATGTCCCTTTTGGCAGGCGTTTCGCCATCTTCTCCGACGAAAATCGATGCAATGTCGGGGCATTGTATCGTTGTAAATCCTGCCTAGGGTTTTCCTTGAACACCATTTGTACAGATGCTGTTGTCCATATCCTGGAGAGGTAGAAGTGTTAGCGTACAGTGGAGAGATTTGGTGATAAATTTGCCCATGTATTTTAAAACAGTATGGTCCGTGGCCAGGAGATTGAGTTATCTGTGCACCCATGGAAGCAAACGCTAAAGAAGAGTTGTATTCTCAAATGTGTTCACAATACTTTTTAGCTTCTGATGTTTGCTGTGTAAGAAGCTGTTGTAAAGACAGAGGTTGTTCCCGCAAAGCTTGTAAAATTACTTTACCGTTTTGGCTGCACCTCGAGCACTAGTTGGATGTATTACACTCAGCTGGCCAGTATAGTGCATGACATGGAAGAGGACGAATAGGAATTGAAAAATGCTGTTTCGGCTGCGTGTGGGCAGGACCGGTTTTGAAGTGGAAGCAGGACGAACCAGAAGAGAAATATATATGAGATGTATATAGCTTAACTTGAAGGAAGGTCCATATTAATGCAGTTTGCCTTAATGATGGTTCAGTTGGTAAAGATGTCATCACCAAGTTGCACTTGTTTTATTTTATTTAATTTTTACTTGGTGAATACTGTACTGTGTAATGCACCTTGTCTTGAAGTCTTGAAGTAACTTAATACTGGAAGTTGCACTATTATTTATTTTATTGTTATTATTTATTAGTTTAAATATTATGCAGTTTAATGATGGTAAAGTTGTTTAAAAAGTCACTTTAACGTGTCAATGGACAGAGATTGTTAACATTAACAGAAAGTGTAGTTGGTTTACAAAAAATATTTACTCTTTACTCCTTTTCAGTGCAGTACAACTTTTGACAAGTTCCTCCGGATATTTTACTAAGTCTAAATTCCTCTTTGGATGGTTGAAAATATGTTGTCAAAATTTTAGTTTAAGAAGTTTGCAAAATTTGTTCAATTAAAAGGTTCTATAATTTGACTGCAACTGTCATGCAATGTGATTCCTTCTCTTCATTAGTGCCACCCCCTTGAAAACTATCACTTTATGGGGCCATGCAAACCTGTATTGATACTTGTGTGCACATTAAAATGTTTTTTTTTCTACAATACAGTGGAACCTCGGTTCACGACCATAATTCGTTCCAAACCTCTGGTCGTAAACCGAATTGGTCGTGAACTGAAGCAATTTCCCCCATAGGATTGTATGTAAATACAATTAATCCATTCCAGACCGTACGAACTGTATGTAAATATATTTTTTAAAATATTTTTAAGCACAAATATAGTTAATTACACCATAGAATGCACAGTGTAATAGTAAACTAATGTAAAAACATTGAATAACACTGACAAAACACCCAGGCTCCCTGCTCAGCTGCACGTACAGGCTCGCTCTCAGCTGCACGCTCTCTCTCTCTCTCTCTCTCTCTCTCTCTCTCTCTCTCTCTCTCTCTCTCTCTCTCTCTCGCACGTGAGCCTGCCTTCTCTATCTCTCATCAGCACACGAGCCTGCCTTCTCTCTCTCTCTATCTCTCATCAGCACACGAGCCTGCCTGCTCTCTCTCTCTCTCATCAGCACACGAGCCTAGCTGCTCTCTCTCTCTCTCATCAGCACATGAGCCTAGCTGCTCTCTCTCTCTCTCATCAGCACACGAGCCTGCCTGCTCTCTCTCTCTCTCTCTCATCAGCACACGAGCCTGCCTGCTCTCTCTCTCTCTCTCTCATCAGCACACGAGCCTGCCTGCTCTCTCTCTCTCTCTCTCTCTCATCAGCACGTGAGCCTGCCTTCTCTCTCTCTCTCTCTCTAGCATGTGAGCCTGTCCTCTCTCTTTCTCTATCTCTCATCAGCACACGAGCCTGCCTGCTGTCTCTCTCTCATCAGCACACGAGCCTGCCTGCTCTCTCTCTCTCATCAGCACACGAGCCTAGCTGCTCTCTCTCTCTCTCATCAGCACACGAGCCTAGCTGATCTCTCTCTCTCTCTCATCAGCACACGAGCCTGCCTGCTCTCTCTCTCTCTCTCTCTCATCAGCACACGAGCCTGCCTGCTCTCTCTCTCTCTCTCTCTCTCATCAGCACACGAGCCTGCCTGCTCTCTCTCTCTCTCTCTCTCATCAGCACATGAGCCTGCCTGCTCTCTCTCTCTCTCTCTTACATTGCAGCAGTTCAGCAGTTCACGTCTGACCGAGAACAATGCAACACGTGTGGAAATCATCAGCGCGCACAAACCGAAAGGGAAACTGGCTTGTTCGTATACCGAGTGTGTGGTCGCGAACCGAGGCAAAAGTTTGGCGAACTTTTTGGTCGTAAACCGAGTTGTACGTGTACCGAGGCATTCGTGAACCGAGGTTCCACTGTATATAATTCTCAGGACAGTGGAATAGGTTATTCTTAGCCAGTAATTGCAGTGGAAAATGTGGTTAACATCAACTCATACATGGGAAAAAAATACAGTCCAATACCGTGAAACCGGTATAATTTTGAAAAATATCGTGATATAGAATTTTGGTCATACCGCCCAGCACTACTGTGTACCACTTCTCAGATCCAGCATCTTAGGTTCAAGTCTAACTGTTAGATGTTATTATTTAATTTAAATTACTGTGTAATAATAATTATTAAATGCACACAATCCTGTCTCGCCATGTGTTTCTTTAAGAGGCATTAGCTCTCTGGAAATGTGTTCTTTTCAATTGCGCCGTTTTAATTAACCTGAATTTAAATAAAAATAAAGAAGGTATTATCCCCCTCCAGCATGCAATAAGACGGTTACAAGATTACATGAGAAATGAAAAGGATAATCTAGCTCTTTATTGACGGGTTCACGTGGTATTACAGACGGGAAGCTTATGACAGACATATCAAGCATGTGGGAGACTCGACCTACGCAGTCTGCCATCTGTCGTCGCCACGCTGAAAGGATTTTAACCGGACAGAAGACATACTCTTCCACCCGGCAGCTTCAAAGTGTTGGTTGTAGGTCCATCCTTATATTCGGGTTGCTCCATGTGCAGGCTCCTTCTCTTGGATCTAAACAAGGACAGGAAAGGACTCAAACCCCACCTTCAAAAATACAGTTCTCATTCTCCCAACAAGGAAAGTGTGCTGACAGAGGACAGAAATATACTAGTCTGTCTTTAGGCGCTCTAGTCCTGTGCTTGGCTCGGCAATTCTAAATACTGAAGCTGTGCCCCTCTGTACCATACTTGGTCTGCCTGTATGAATGAGTCCATAACAGTGGGCACAGAGAACAGTGACATTAAACTTAAATAACAAAACATAGTATAACACCATGTCATAATTTTTTATTTATTTTCTTATTGTAGTTATTCTAGTTTTCCTCCCACATGGTAAGGTTAAATCATGATTTCAAACTAGTCCCTGTTTAAGTATGATTGTGGGTGTGTGTGAAGGAACCCTATGATGAACTAGTGTGATGTCTGTAGAGCTTTTCCTGCCTTGTAACTGGTGCTGCCAGGACAGGTTGCTAACATCCTGATCTTATAGGTTGAAAATGGTATGAAATGAGAAAATACAATATTGTAGACCATAACTACAAAAATTGTATAACAATGTAACAAATAGTATTCCAACAAGTATTCCAACATACTATAAAGATCAGAAAATTATGCCTATATAAATTGATAGGTAATAAATTCTGCACAAAAATAAAACTACTGTATATTGAAATATTAGCAAACATCTTGCTATGAGAATTATTTCCTTGTATATACAAATAAACATTTGCATCTGTATATTATACTTCATTCTAATAAAATAATATGGTTTATGTCATTTGTGATTGACTTAGTTTCTCCATCGATTTTCAAACTCTCTTAATCAAATTGCAAGGTCAGAGAAAGTTAAAATCTATCCTGGCAACACTGGGCACAAGGTAGAGCCACCACTGGATGGAGCTCAGGTCTGTTGCACTTACATACCTCCATTTAATCATATCATTTAGTCATATCATTTAAGCCAATGCAGAGCTGTCAGTTAAACTAATCTGAATATCTTTGGAATGTACAGTATGAGGAAAACTATAATGAAATTAATTGCACATTGCACAACTAACATATATTTGTGGCTGTTACTTGTTTCTTTTTGAATGAGTTGCAGATTATAGTATGTTAAAATACATGGCCGCAAATTAACTTTATTTTCAGTTTGTAGTTCTGTTTCAATGTTTGTATCCATTTCAGTATTACAAATTTTGGAATTAAGTATGCAGAATTTTCAACATTTGATTTAGAGTTCACAACAATCAATATTTTTTTCGAAAGAAATGTAGCTATTACATGTAATACATTACATTCAGCTATTAAAATTGGAGTAATAATACCATCAGATAAATCATATTCTTTCTCAGAAATATTTTAATTCATGTTTTCGACTTGGGTTTGTTTAATAAAAAAGATCAAACATTTCTACAAAGCAGTATTAGCAATTTTACAGATTGCACACTCATTCTTTTTATGAAGTGTCACAAACTTGACTCAGAGTCATAGGAAGGTTTGGGGCAGCCACCCGTATAACTGGTTTCCTGGCTGCAAAAGTCGTTTTAAGTGAATACAGCACTGATTTGCACACAACCGAGTTCAAAACAGAACTGAGGGAATAGGGAAAAGGTGGAGGCTTTTAAAGGGAAGACAGGAAGTGAGGTCAAGGGGGTCGGGCTTATGAAGGTCTTCAGCCATAGGTTCGAGCCCGGATGTGACATCACAGGGACCGGAGCCGGTAAGGTGTCCTTCCATAGGCTTGGTCCTGGAAGTGACATCAAGAGGGCCAGGTGGGATCTCCCATGAATGGTCTACAGGAAAGGGAGATAAAGAGTCAGTGCACTCTGCCACATCCCAGTATGACTCGAAATTGCCCTTACTCAAGCCCTTTAGCTGCCTCCCATGCGCACATGTGTGACAGAAGTAATATATTATTAAGTAGAAATTGTGCTGTATCAAATAAAGTTAATTAAAGTCATCTGGTTTATGCGTATGTTAATATTGATAACATAGATTGTACTCTTTAAATAATAAATTGAATCTTTTAATGATGATGCCTTTGTACTGGTAAAGAAGATGATAGTGTTTAACACTAGAATTACCAGAGCCTACGAAAAAAGTCGTAGATCCGTCCCACCTTAAATCGCTTCCTAAATCCGTTCACAGCTCTCCATCAGCGTCTTTTGTCTTCTAAATGTGCAGATAAAGACAAGCTGCAAGCAGCCGGCTATTCCATCCCCTCACCGACTTAGAACGTGCACAAACTTCTCCCAGCTCATGCCTTGATTGATTATCTGGGAGTGAAGTGGAGTTTTAGAGTGGAAATAATAGATTATTATTTGGAACACATGTATTTCATGTGTGTTGCATTACTACAGTAATCTGTGTAAACACATTTTTAAAACAGAAATGCTTTTCATATTCTTGTAGTAAATGACAAAATGTAGGCATAAACTATATAATGTATGAAGCCTAAAGTCCAAATATCAAAGAAACACTTTCACAAAAGGTACAAATATAACAGAACAAGTGCGCTTTTATTGAAAAATATAACTGCAGGAAAAAAAAAAGCCACCTTAGTGTACGACATTGACATTCACTTACTATGACCTCCGCCGTGGCGCAACAGTATCAGTTGCTGACTGGGAATCAAAAGGTCACGAGTTCGATCCTGCACGACTCCCTTTTAAGAAGTGAACTGCTCTTATTTTTACTATTTTAGAATAAAAAGATACATTTGATTTCAGTCTATAACAGCCGGTGTAATTTATGATACTTGTAAAGGTTAGCTTTGTTTTTGTTTTTTTTTTTATTCACTTTTCATTCTCTCAGTCGCATTCAGGATCCTTCCCTACCCCCCTACCCCCCTCCCCATTTGACACTGCCGTTTTCACATAAAGATGCGCTATAGTTCTGCAGTGTATCACGATACATACTACCACCCCAACCCCCCCCCCCCCCCCCCCCCAGGGATCTGACACACAAACGCTGGTGAATCTGCCTCCTTCGTATCTCACCGTCACTTGATTTTCTGTTTATTCAGTTTTATTGAGTGTTCCTGCTCACGCTCGGAAAAGTTTGTGGCATGGATGCAACATTATTCATAGTATTCATATTCATTCGCATAACATCTTGCAGCTTGTAATCAGTGACCACATGTTTTTTTTTCCCTGATCTTTCCAGTCCCCACATGTTGCTGTATGCTTTTCTTTTGTACTCCAGGGCATGCAGAGGAAAGCATAGTAAAGAGCAGTAACTTCAGCGCTATATGCAGCACTCCCCATCTGACACTGCTGTTTTCACATAAAGACGTGCTATAGCTCTGCAGTGTACTTGTGACTGCATTCTCGTACCAATGCTTGCGAACTGATGTGTCTGTGTGCACTTTTCGTGGCATTACACATGTATTTTTTTGAGCATGCCCGTGTCGCTCAAACACAGGAACATATGTTGATGTACAAGTATAACAAAACAAGTGCACTTTTATTCAAGACTATAACCGAAGTAAAAAGAAAGCAAGTTACAGTAGGTGGTTGATACGACAGCTTGCGTGGTGCAATGCTAAGAACTGCTGATTCCGTTCCGTGCTATATAAAATCATCACATTCACATGTTAACAGTTCCCACACCACCCAAGGACCCGCCCTTCCTACATTTACGACATGTGTACTTGTTGCAGTGTACACACCTCTCTGTGCTATGGTTCCTATTACACTGAACAAGCACCTATAATTTGCAGCTCTATTCATTATCTCAAAACACCACGCACATTCACAGTAATTCCCAGTTATGTCCACCACTCACACCCACGCCCACAACCATACAGAACTGATTCCACATCAGAGAATTTCCAGTTCCAGCATAAATTCACACCAGATCTAACGCTGTTCATTTCCAAATAATATTGCATTTAGTGCGATGATGTTTTCACATATATTGTCTTTTTTTCAGGTGTGTAATAGAAACCACAGCATAGAGAGAAGTGTGTACATTGTAACAGGTACACACGTAAATGTAGGAAAGACGATCCTTGCGTGTGTGTTAACTGTTAACATTTGAATCTGATGATTGCATATAACGCTGTCTTATTCAGTGCGCGTATTCAGTGCTCGCAAGAACATGCAGGTGGCCAGTTGCTCTGTGCTACACCATGCTGGCGGTGATCAAAGCACATTTTAAAAAAAGAAAGAGACATATATGTGACGTTTTGAAGAAATCATTTTATGACGTGAATAGTACCAATCAGAAAACATCGTCGAAGTAATGTAATATTATTTGAAAATGAACAGCGTCAGATTGGGTGTGAATTTATACTGGCGCTGTTACTTAGAGTCAGATCAGAAGCTGAATATGCTCCTGTTCTGATTCTAAGTAAAAAAGCATTAATTAATCAACAGAAATAACCACGCTCGACATTTTAAACTTAACGATTTACAGTGCATACTAATTTATAAATTTTATGTCTGTTTGAGGTTACAAAGAAAAAAAAAACACTTTCTCCCCAGTGGGGAATCGAACTCTGGTCTGTGAGGCACGGCAGGGCTGCTGCGCTCTAAGTCAGCGAATCTTAGCGTTAGGCCACGGAAGGTGTTGTATCGTCATTGAACTTTTTGTGAAAGTGTGTATTTGATGTTTGGACTTCAGGCTTCACACATTCTATAGTTTATGCCTACATTTTGTAACATTTATTACTAAAATATGAAAAAGTTTCTGTTTTAACAATGTGTTTACAGAGATTAGTGTAGAAATGGAACACACATGAAAAACGTGTGTTCCAAATAACGATCTATTATTTCCACTCTAAAACTCCAGCAGTTCAGTCACTCCCAGATAATCAAACAAGGCATGAGCTGGGAAAACTTAGTGAACGTTCTGCGACGGTAACAACAACAACATTTATTTATATAGCACATTTTCATACAAAAAGTAGCTTAAAGTGCTTTACATAATGAAGAAAAGAAAAATAAAAGACAAAATAAGAAAGTAAAATAAGACAACATTAGTTAACATAGAAAAGGAGTAAGGTCTGATGGCCAGGGTGGGGGATGGAATAGCCGGCTGCTTGCTGCTCGTCTTAATTGGCACATTTAGAAGACAAAAGAGAGGTGAGAATGGTTTTGAGGTGGTCCGGATCTACAAATTTTTTCGTAGACTCTGGTAATTCTAGTGTTAAAGTCAGTCAGTCAGTCAGTCATTCTCCAACCCGCTATATCCTAACACAGGGTCACGGGGGTCTGCTGGAGCCAATCCCAGCCAGCACAGGGTGCAAGGCAGGAACAAACCCCGGGCAGGGCGCCAGCCCACTGCAGGGGTGTTTAAAGTCAGCCTTTAAAATCTAATTAAGTGAAAAGGCACATTCATTCATTGATGTTCCTTTGTGACTTAATTGGTAGCTACTTTTACTCTACCAGTTTAACTGACTTTGTCTGCTGTGACTCCATGCTCGTTATGATCTTTTAGTGGATTCCCATTTCACAGTCTGAAAAGGGAATTGAGGCATTCTCATTGTTGGTAATGTATAGAATAGATGATTTTACCCAGCACTATGCCATATGATGTCAAATGGAATTGAACCTTGCATTATACTGGTATAAACATTGATTTTGTGTTGTTCATATGTATGTGCAGTAATGTATATTGATATATTTTTTAAAAAGTAAGTTGATCTTCACAAACATTACCATTTACAAATCCATGTTTATGTTCTTTTCAAATTGCTGTAATTAGCTGTTTTCTACTTTTATCGTTCATTCAACGATATGGTTTAATCGTTAAATTAAGATGGAGAAATGTAAACATGATATAAAATGAGTGGATGACTGCTATATCACAACATGTTATGTTTAAAAAAGAAAAAGCCTGTTAAAGCTATTAACAGTTCAGTAATTAACCCCTCATGCCCTAGAGAGTTTTTGCCATTACTGTGTCTGAATTACATACCCAAAAATAAAAGGCTATTATTCTGCTTATGTAATAAAGGAGCTGCATATGTTTAAAGAGTAGTGAATACAGCCCTCCAAATTTTTAAAAGAAATTGTTTGTATGATTAAAAACCATTAAAAAGCAATATCAACTAAATAAAGAGAAGGTTAGGAGCACGCGCTGATACAGAGCATTGCCACATCCACCACATGACAAATCAACTCAGGATCCCCAGATTAGGAGCCAAGTGCAGCCATGCGATGGGTGACACCTCAGTACCACACTAGTTCAGATGGACTGGAACAGTGTGAGTTTTTTTATGGTGGCTGGCATGCCAATTCTGCCACCAACCCCCAGGTTTTTCCGGGCAGGTTGGAGGGCCTGCCTGCATGGCTGGATGCAGATTAACATCATACCTAGGACAAAGCACAGGTTAAGGGCTTTGCTCAGGGGCCCAACAGAGTAGAGTCACTGCAGGCGTTTATTGGATTTGAACCGGCAACCTTCCAATTACCAGTGCAGATCCCTACCTCAGAGCCACCACTCCGCCCCACATTAAATAAATAAATAAAAACTAAATAAAACACAACCAGAATTGGCACTTAAGGCATTTCTCTACAAAAAAACTGCATTTTACAGTATATAACCAAGACCTTTTATGATGCACAACCCTGGATCAGTTATCTTTGGTGCCCCAATCTGTTAGCTAACATTGTACCAAGTTTAGATATTATATGCCATGGCATTTTAAATTTATATTGTTTGGCACAATGTGTCCCCCTTTTTGGAAACATTCAGTCTCTTGCACCTAAACAATCACTCAAAACAAGTATTGCAGTTGTAGTTATGTTTTTTTAATTTTTGGAAAAAAATATACTGTACAAGCAAACTATATATCACTTTGAAGCAAGAAGTAAATAATTTCAAACTATTTACATATAATTACATACTTATCCATACCTTTACTTTCAAAATTATTTTCATGCCAGCCCTTGAAAACAATTTATCTTTACCACTAGACACAGAGAAACCTTACATTTTGTACAGTTTATTGGAGTTTTTGTGCTGCAATTCACCCGTCTTCTTCTACCTTCTGTTGCAGTTTCCTCACAAAGGTTTAGTTTGCCTTTATTTTTTTTTATTTTTGTTGTGGCTCTCTTCTTCCATTTCTCTTTTGGAGAGTACATGCATACATTTTCATGCCAGCTTCTTCCAGTACTGAATTACATGGGTGTGGGAACAACACATTTGCTGGCATCTCTGTTCACAGGGCAAGAAACAGCCCTGGATAGGGCCTCGCTGTCCTTAACACATACACAACACAGCTACGTAAACCAGTGTTTCTCAGCCACTTCTGGGTTGCAGGCGTCCATCGCTGGTTGCAAACACACAATACTTGTTCATGGCCCCCCCTTCACTAATGTTAATCACGCTTGCTTCACCAACTGGTCGCTTCAACCACTGCCACTTCCCCAAGTTCTGCTCTTTGATTTTATTTCCTGTTTGTAGTCATACTTGTTTCTGCCTTGAATCACTAGCTAAAACAGCTTTTTTTTTGTTTGTACTCGCAATGTGATACAGTGACATTTGTTCGAAGGAGTAGAGAAGAGGGGTTCCCCAAGTGAAAATGCAAGTGGTGGCCCATTTCAGTGACATTCGATCAAAGTTTGCGTGGTGTGATTCAGTGACACTGATCTTGGGGTTACAATGAAATGGTTACTAAGAAGTTGAAACTGAAACAGCACTGGTCAGAAAAGTAACATAGGAAAAATAAGCAGCAGACAGTATCTGGATATGATATGATCCCATGGCACTTAAAACTGCACACCACAAACCTTCCAAGTTATATACTAAGCAGTACTCACAAATCAAATGTTCCATCAAGTCCTTCAGAAAAAGTGGCATTCTTAATAGAGTCAAAACTGTCTTCATAGCATTCTGTAACTTTTCAGGGACTTGAACTATATTTTTTCTTTTTTGAAGAAGAAGAAGCTCTATGCACTGTGACAAAAGATTATGTGTAACGTGGTGTAAAGATGAGCTGCCACAAAAGCAATTTATTTCCTGACTTTTACACAGAGCTGCAACATGTAGTAGAAATGACCAATCATAGACAACTCAATATCATTGAAGAGGTGTGAAAGGTATCCATTGGTAATGAGTCTTCCACTGTATGTGGCTCAACATAGGTGGGATATTTGATAAAAGCTGGTTCATTCACCTGCGACATGCTGTTCACCTCAACATATATGTGTGCAAGTCGCATATTTTACTTATGAAAGAGAGTAGACATCATAGAAACCTATGGTTCACTTGAAAGAAGACACCATTGGGTATGTAAAAATTCCATTATTGCTTTTAACTTACTTGTGGTTTATTGCAGGATACACAAACAACTGTGAAGTATGGCAGGACACCTCATTTATTATGCTTAATTTTGTTTTGAAATTCACTGTCATAAAGTATTTTATTTAATAAATAAATAAGTAAATATGTTTCTCATTCTTTATACATAAATTATTTAAGATTAATAGATTAAAAATAGTGATCTCTAAGAGTGGTACATAAATAATTTCAAACAAAGTTAATAATGTTTCAGAATGTTCAAAAACAGAAATCATACAATATCAAGAACTAATGTAATAATTAACCAAGTTTGTTAAACATAGAAGCAAATGAAACAAGCTCAACTGAAGAACTCAGATGACATAACAAGTGAGTGTTGAATTAATTACAACCCCAATTCCAATGAAGTTGGGACGTTGTGTAAAACGTAAATAAAAACAGAATACTATGATTTGCAAATCCTTTTCAACCTATATTCAATTGAATACACTACAAAGACAAGATATTGAATGTTCAAACTGATAAACTTTATTGTTGTTTTGCAAATCTTCACTCATTTTGAATTTGATGCGTGCAACACGTTCCAAAAAAGCTGGGACAGGGGCATGTTTACCACTGTGTTATATCACCTTTCCTTTTAACAACACTCAATAAGAGTTTGGGAACTGAGGACAACAACTGAGTCCGGGGTCTCCGTTGTTGTATTTTGCGTTTCATACTACGCCACACATTTTCAATGGGAGACAGGTCTGGACTGATTTGATGCGTGCAACACGTTCCAAAAAAGCTGGGACAGGGGCATGTTTACCACTGTGTTATATCACCTTTCCTTTTAACAACACTCTATAAGAGTTTGGGAACTGAGGACAACAACTGAGTCCGGGGTCTCCGTTGTATTTTGCGTTTCATACTGCGCCACACATTTTCAATGGGAGACAGGTCTGGACTGCAGGCAGGCCAGTCTAGTACCCGCACTCTTTTACTACGAAGCCACACTGTTGTAACACATGCAGAATGTGGCTTCGCATTGTCCTGCTGAAATAAGCAGGGACGTCCCTGAAAAAGACGTCGCTTGGATGGCAGCATATGTTGCTCCAAAACCTGTATGTACCTTTCAGCATTAATGGTGCCTTCACAGATGTGTAAGGTACCCATGCCATGGGCACTAACACACCCCCATACCATCACAGATGCTGGCTTTTGAACTTTGCATTGATAACAATCCGGATGGTCCTTTTCCTCTTTGGCCCGGAGGACACGACGTCCATGATTTCCAAAAACAATTTGAAATGTGGACTCGTCAGACCACAGCACACTTTTCCACTTTGCGTCAGTCCATCTCAGATGAGCTCGGGCCCAGAGAAGCCGGCGGTGTTTCTGGGTGTTGTTGATATGTGGCTTTAGCTTTGCATGGTAGAGTTTTAACTTGTACTTGTAGATGTAGCGACGAACTGTGTTAACTGACAATGGTTTTCTGAAGTATTCGTGAGCCCACGTGGTAATATCCTTTACAGAATGATGTCAGTTTTTAATGCAGTGCCGCCTGAGGGATCGAAGGTCACGGGCATCCAGTGTTGGTATTCGGCCTTGCCGCTTACGTGCAGAAATTTCTCCAGATTCTCTGAATCTTTTGATGATATTATGGACAGTAGATGATGAAATCCCTAGATTCCTTGCAATTGTACGTTGAGAAACATTGTTCTTAAGCTGCTGGACTTTTTGTCCACGCAGTTGTTCACAAAGTGGTGAACCTTGCCCCATCCTTGCTTGTGAATGACTGAGCCTTTTGGGGATGCTCCTTTTATATCCAATCATGACAAACACCTGTTTCCAATTAACCTGTTCACCTGTGGAATGTTCAAAACAGGTGTTTTTTTGAACATTCCTCAACTTTCCCAGTCTTTTGCTGACCCTGTCCCAGCTTTTTTAGAATGTGTTGCAGGCATCAAATTCAAACTGAGTGAAGATTTGCAAAACAACAATAAAGTTTATCAGTTTGAACATTCAATATCTTGTCTTTGTAGTGTATTCAATTGAATATAGGTTGAAAAGGATTTGCAAATCATTATATTCTGTTTTTATTTACATTTTACACAACGTCCCAACTTCATTGGAATTGGGGTTGTAAAAGGCCTGCTTAAATTCTTCAATTAACTGATTTTAAAACAAATCTTAGGTAATGAAGAAGCCATGGCTAGAGACATACATTATGTGGAAAGTGTGAAAAAATCTATGAGTAAATAAATGGGGGTGCCTGCCCAAGTACAAAGAGGAGGGAAGACACATTGCACATTAATCACCAAACTAGAAACTGTTTGGGACTACTGCTAAAAATTAAATTTATTAAATCACAGTGTGAAAAGAGTGCTGATAAGAGAAGAATGATCAGTAAAATCTCTATAAGATTTATTTCAGGGCAGTTACTCATCATAATGCATATTAACAATTACGATTAAACAATTATAATTTATTTTTGGCATAGCACTCTTCACGGAGTACAGGTGCTCAAGATAAAGACCAGCAAAAAATCAAAGAAAAAAGTAAAACCTGTGAAATTTGCAGATGACACAAAAGCTGTGGAGACAGCACATATGAAAAACAAATAAAGAGGTTAGAAAATGTACAAATGGCACACTCATTTTTTACAGACATAGTAACAGAAATTCCTTAACAGTTTCCTGCCCCCCAACATCCTAGTGGCTGCTTTATTTAAGAGTGGCAGATATGGCTCTGCTGCCCAACCCTCTCCACAGCGCTCTGAGTAACTCCATTTGCATGGCTTTTTAGGACACACTGCCTTGGTGGTAATTTGTTTTCCAGACTGTTACAATATTATGAATTACTTTGTCATCTAACTTACATTCTATAAATGATGCTTTTTCACATTTCTATTCACGTATTGTTCAGGGTATTTTTCTCTTTTTCGTTTATTGGATGATACCCTTTGTTTTTGATTTTATTATATACAGCTAAGGCCAAATAGGCTTGTTGTGTCTGAGACAGCTTTTGTAGATACCAGATTCCAAATCAAATGATGTGAAAATTATATTTTTTGTTATCTTTCCATTTTTTTGTTGGGGGTTTTCGGCTAAATGTAGTTTATATTTTGTAAGCATAAAATTTTTGAAAGAATTACCCAGTGGATAGTTAAAGTCTGTGTTGTAGTCTCAAGCTAAATTGTTGCCTGCAGGACATTGTGCCACTTGGCAGTGATGGAAGATGTGTTTATAATAATTATAGTGCCAGAGAAATCACTCAAATGTTGAACTATTGCAATTTACATATAATGCAGCGACTGTTAGTATTCATTTGGTAAAGCATTTTGGTTTGAGTGAGAAATAATAACTTTTCTCACAAAATTGTAAATACTTGGACAGTTCAAAAAAAGTACTTAATTTAAACTAATAACTATGGTTGGGAGATGTGTAAAATGATTCGTTTATTAATTGTTCCTTAAACATCATTGATAGATTTGGGGAATTGCCATTTTAACTGGTTAAACCAATATTGCTTTTCTGCAATTTCTGTAACTTTCATGCACTGTGACAAAGTATGAAAACACCTCGTTTAGTATAGAAAAGCACAGATGGGTGAATGTGTGGCTAAAAAGAAATTAGCATCACCTATTTGGCTAAACTTAAGCTTAAAGTTGGACTCTTCCTACATCTGACGTTTAAAACCGAAAATGAAAAGAACTGAATTTAATGAATAATATCCCATAAACATCAAGCACCTGATTTGTTCAGAAAAAGACTAACCTCTAAATAGCTGTTAACACTAGTTTTATGGAAATATAATGTGTAAAATACAAAAGGGAATAATACCATGTTGAGTGAATCTATGAGTTATAAAAGCAACATGGCGATTCAGTATCTGGAAATTTTCAAACATTCCTGGAAATTCTTTGCAATGAAGCCATTTGAAAAAATAGTGAATATCATTCATACCACACTAAATGCTAACTAAATGTAATAGAATAAAATAGAGACAGAGTTCATACTTAAATCAAAATGTGCTAAATGACAAAAATTGCCATTCCTTGCATGTTCATTCAGCAGGCCATCATTTCATTCTTTTATTCCTGGCTCTGCAAAATTCTCCAAGCTCCATCACTACAGAAGTCATTTACTCAGCAATACATAAAATGTATTATTTATTCTCTTCTTCTCTTATTTCTCTCTGTATTTTGCTCTCAGCTTTTCAGCTGTCTTGGTCCTTTGCCTTGTCCTCAAAGCATGTTATATTTTATACTGTTTCATCTGTGAAGTTTTTACTTTTCATAAAAGCTTAAAAGTTTAAGGTCAGCATCTTATTCATTGTCAAGTTGTAGTTTTATTGATTTTATTCCCTGGTCAGTGGCTTACATATTCCTATATTACTCGGTGTAGGTTACAGGCTGAGAATATGTGCTTCTTAACTATAAAGGAATCACTGAATATCTAACAAATTAAACTGAAAAACAGTAAATAAAGGCTTTGAATCAAGAACTCTAAACTGTTGCCTCACTATCATTGAGGCACAACTGATTAGCATCATCAGTTTTTACCGAAAGCAAACACAGATGAATAGAAATTAATTGATGATACAGACTGTTGATCCACAGGAAAATAGAGTTCTTAATTTCCTGTTGGGAAGATCCCTATGTTCAAGAAAAAGCAAATAACTGTTAAAGAAATAAAACTAGATTTGAAGAAATATTGTCTGATATGCATAGAAAAGGATAAATCTATCAAAATCTGCATTTCTGATTAATTGTTGAGTGAAAAAAAGCATTTTTGCTTCTCTGTCACCATTCTCTCTTAAATTGGTCATGGAAATACTTCATGCTGTTGGTTTAAACATTATTTGATGGGTCATTTGGGCATGCCAGTCATTTTGCTGCTGTGCCTGGGTAAACTTGTGGATTAGATGAAGATTGCATATTTACAGAATTATAAATATTCAGATGACAGCATAGTTTTTGCCATAACAGCATCAGCAGAATGATATTTGATTTGGAGAAGGTCATTTAAATAAAACAGCAATACAAACATACAACACAAGGACAGTGGATGGCATTTAAACAGAAAAGTCTTTTATTCCTGCAGTTTACATTATATTAAAATCATGTTCATATTCAGGGACTATCTGAAAGAAGAGCTTCATTTCAAATGCACAAAGCTGATGCAATGAGTTTTGGAAAATAATAAAATAAAGGAATCAAACTTGATCATGACAGATTACCTTTTGAATTCCAGATACAGCATTAAATTTGTTTTGGAAAGTATCATTTGTGCACTGTTACTAATTTGCAATGTGTCTTTGTAAAGCTTTGGGTTTTTTCCTCACTTCTGGTTTCTGTCTTCTCTTTTTAATTAGTTAAACCATATATTTGGCAACCATACATAAAGGATCTTTCACAAAAGATCAGTTTCTGGTTAATATGCCATATCAAAGTAATTGAAGAGGGGATCAAGTGGTGTCTCCAATCCTGATGAATTGAACAGCAATTTTTTAAAATCCAACTTCATTATTGAGAAAGGCAAGGAGAACACAAAGTGTCAGATAAGCAAAATCAAGGTTTTATTCTTTTTCTCTACTAGGTAGAGTGGCTTCCCCACTGTCACACAAAACATTCTTCTACTCCCTTCCATCTCCTCCACTCTCATTCTGGGCCTCACTTTCTCCCTGTTAGTGAACTTTAAACCAGCTTCCTTTTCAGCTCTAGATGCACTCATGCATTGTCAGGGGACAGCATTTGTAAGCCTCAATTATGGTTTTCAGTAACTTATACCCATCTTCATTGTCATGTTGGTGGTCTTGAAGAAGATCTATAAAATATTGTAATAGAATATGCAGTAGCAGAGACTGAAGGGAGGAAGGGTTAGAATGCCAATTCTAATGAAAATAGCATTTTATTTTCTTCTAGGATAGTTCAGAAGTTCTGAAAGTTCTTGTGCTGTATTCCAAAGAATATTAAATATATTAAATTCCTGATTGTACTTTGTAACTTTTCAGGGACTTTGTCAACTATATTTTTTCTTTTTTGAAGAAGAAGAAGGCAGTTCACTAGTACAAACTTCCAAGTCTTATTGCACATCAACCAAACAATCCCTATGCACTGTGACAAAAGATTATGTGTAACGTGGTGTAAAGGTGAGCTGCCACACAAGCAATTTATTTCCTGCCTTTTACACAGAGCTGCAACATGTAGTAGAAATGACCAATCATAGACAACTTTATATCATTGAAGAGGTGTGAAAGGTATCCATTGGTAATGAGTCTTCCACTGTATGTGGCTCAACATAGGTGGGATATTTGATTTGATTTATCACTGATGCAAGTTGGTACCCAGGCTAATATACAGAAAAAAAAATAAAGTGAAAATAACTCCATGCACATATTAGTGATAATACTAACTTCTGCTATTACATCAAGATAACTTTCTAGAATGCACAAAAGAAAAGACAAGTACTTCTATTAAAATAAAGTAGCACATATTTGTCTATGGGAAATAACAATATGTTTTAATAATATTACAAAACTTAACAACGTTTTAGTGAATTCAAGCATGATTTTAAGAAACTTTCCAAGATTAGCGTGCTATGTCTGTTTATGAGAAAGTGCACCTTTTTGTTATAAGCTTTATAACTCCCATTACTATTCAGATGATCATGGTTAGTAAAAATAAATCAAGAATATAGTTCATAGTACTTGTATCTCTTACAAGTAAAACAGAAGGTTACACTGTTGTGGAATGCATAAATCACATGGAGATAAAGCATGGCAATCCATGGTTAGGTTTTTTTTCCCCCAGAAAATATGTAACTAAATATTTTTGCACGTGTGCGAAAACGTGGCCATGTTTTAAAGAATTGTGAGGTCATTATTTGTTTTAAATTACCTATTTCTAGACCATATTATTTTTGAAAACGAATTATGCTTCTGCTCATTAGGTACCTATTTATGGAAGATACAGTGGAACCTCGGGTCACGACCATCTCGGAACATGTAAAAATCAGGTTACGACCAAAAACTTCGCCAAACTTTTGTATCTGTTCACGACCACACACTCGGGTGATGAACAAGCCAGTTTCCCTTCCGGTTTGTACGCGACGATGATTTCCGCATGTGTTCAGTCTCTCCCTGTGCATTCGCTGTGAACTCTTTGTGCTCTATTTCGTTTCCCTTCCGGTTCGCACGCGCCGGTGATTTACGCACGTGTTCAGTCTCTCCCTGTACCTGTACAGTACATTGTTCTCAGTCAGACGTGCGTCGCGCAGAGGGACTTTACCTCAAAACTGTAATCTCCTCTCCACCCAGTTCCTCCTCACTTCCTTCATGCCAGAACTCGACTCATGCAAGGTTAGTTTTCTTGGTTGTTTATGGTTAATTTTTGTATAAATTACGGATTTTTCAAATGTTCCTTTTTTTTCCCTGTGCTTCAAACTCATTAAAATAAAGTGTTTACAGCGATCAGTTCGTAAGGCTATTAGCTTGAACTCTTGCAATGTTAGTTTTCTCTGTTCAAGATTTTCTCAGTGTTATTCAATGTTTTTACATTTAGTTTACTATTACACTATGCATTCTGTGGTATAATTAACTATTTTTGTGCTTAAAAATCTTTAAAAAAAAAATATTTACATTCAGCTCGTACGGTCTGGAACAGATTAATTGTATTTACATACAATCCTATGGGAGGAAATTGCTTCGGATCAATTTCCACTGTAAATATTTCCACTGTAAATATTTCAAGAATAGAACCAGTGTAAAACACAATAATCGCGTCTTTAATTTTCTTCCTCTGTTCATTACCAAGATTAGCACCAATCCCCCTCTTGTCTCCCTGGCTCAGTCATGGAGACTCCAGGAGATGCAGTCCTCTACACCCTTTCTTGGTTGCCTTTGTCAGCATCTGCCAGATCGCCGATCCTTCACTTCTCTCTTTTTTTTTTTTTAATATTTTTATTTTATTAATTTTCATTGTAATCATTCCATACAAACAGATCAATTTATAACCCAACAAATTTGAAAACAAATCAAACCCCACCCCTGAGAAGGAGAGCTTAGCTAAAGGAAAATTTCTTTAAGCTTTTTAATAAGGCAGCATTAGACAAAAGAAGGGGAGAAGTAAATATCTCTATAAATAAGAGATGGAGAAGGGAGTTAAATGCAATAATAGTTAATTCTCTTATTCTAAAATAATATTGATTAAATCCTGCCAAGTTTTGAAAAAATTTTGTACAGATCCTCTAACTGAAAATTTGATTTTTTTCAATTTCAAATAATATAAAACATCGGTTTCCCACTGACTTATAAGAGGAGAATTAGGATTCTTCCAATTTAACAAAATAAGTCTGCGTGCCAAGAGTGTAGTGAATGCAATCACCGTTTGCTTGTCCTTCTCCAATTCAAGTCCATCTGGAAGGACACCAAACACAGCTGTTAGTGGGTTAGGAGGGATTGTGATACTAAGGCTGTCTGAGAGGCACTTAAAAATTTTTGTCCAAAATGATGTTAGTTTGGTGAAGGCCCAGAACATGTGACCCAGTGAGGCAGGAGCTTGGTTGCAGCGCTCGCAGGTCGGATCCTGGCCTGGAAACATTTTGGACAGTTTTAAGCGAGTCAGATGAGCTCGATATATAATTTTTAGTTGAATAATTCTATGCTTTGCGCATTTAGAACTCGAGTGAATTCTCTGCTTTGCTACCTTCCACTCCTTTTCTGATATATTGATTAAGAGATCTTCTTCCCAATGTCCTCTTGGATCTTTGAAAGGTAGGGACTCTAATAAGATTTTATATATTGCAGAAATAGTGTTTGTTTCCTCGGAATTGAGCAGTATTTTTTCCAGCATTGTGGAGGGTGCAAGGTGGGGGAAATTGGGCAATTTCTGTTTAACAAAATTTCTAATTTGAAGATAGTAGAAGAAATGTGTAGCTGGGAGGTTAAATTTCGAACGTAATTGTTCAAAAGATGTAAATATGTTGTCTATATAAAGATCTCTGAGCATTTTAATCCCAAAACTTTTCCAGGTATTAAAAACTGGATATACTTGCGAAGGTTGAAAGAGGTGGTTCCCTTGCAGAGGTGCCACTGATAAAAGATTTTCCATCTTAAAATGCTTCCTAATTTGGTTCCATATTCTGAGTGAGTAAAGCACAATTGGGTTATTAGTATATTTGCGATAACTTTCATTTATTGGAGAGCAGAGCAGGGAATATAAAGAAGTACTACAGGATTTTACTTCTATTGCGGACCAAGCCTGTGTATGTGCATTTATTTGTGTCCAGGTTTTTATGGCTTGTATGTTTGCTGCCCAGTAATAAAACTGAAAATTAGGTAAAGCCATGCCACCTTCTGCCTGAGGTCTTTGTAGGGTCGCTCTTCAGATACGTGGGTGTTTTGAGTTCCAAATGAATAAGGTTATTATTGAATCTAACTGTTTAAAAAACGATTTATTGATATATATTGAAATGTTTTGAAATAAAAAGAGAAGTTTAGGAAGGATATTCATCTTAACAATGTTAATTCTTCCGGCTAGAGTGAGATGAAGGGTTGACCATCTATGCAAGTCTTGCTTAATTTTTTCCATACAGACAGCAAAATTTTGTTGATAAAGAGCTTTATGTTTACTTGTGATATTTACCCCTAGGTATTTAAACTGATCTGCTATGGTAAAAGGTAGGGTGTCTAATTTAATATTATATGCTTGTGAGTTCACTGGAAAGAGTATACTTTTATTCAGATTAATTCTAAGACCAGATATCTTTTGAAATTCTGTTAGTGCTGTTAAAACAGCAGGGACAGTGTTTTCTGGGTCCGATATATATAAGACCATATCATCTGCATATAGAGAAATTTTCTGTTCCAGTCCTTCTCTGACAATCCCCTTTATCTGATAAGAATTTCGGCAGTGAACCGCCAGTGGTTCAATAGCGATTGCAAACAACAGTGGCAACAAGGGACATCCTTGTCTGGTACCACGTTCTAGTTTAAAGTAGTCTGAGCAAATTTTATTAATACAAACTGAAGCTTCTGGACTGATATACAGTAGTTTAATCCAAGCACAAATATTCGGGCCAAACCCAAATTTCTCCAATGCAGTGAAAAGGTAATTCCATTCGATCATGTCAAATGCCTTTTCTGCGTCTAATGATAGTAATATCTCTGGGGTGTTTGATTTTGCTGGTGAATATATAACATTAAACAAGCGTCGGAGATTTGAAGATAGATGTCGGCCTTTAATAAATCCAGTTTGATCTTGTGATATTACCGAGGGCAGCACTTTCTCCATCCTTCTAGCTAGGATTTTTGAGAGTATCTTAACATCATTATTCAGGAGTGAAATTGGTCTATATGATGCACATTGTAACAAGTCCTTATTTTGTTTAGGAAAGACGGTGATTAATGCTTGTCGAAATGTTTGAGGTAGTATTTGGTGGTCTTTAGCTTCTGTAAATGTTACCAATAAGAGTGGAGCTAGCTGAGTGGAGAATTTCTTATAAAACTCTACGGGGTAACCATCAGGGCCTGATGATTTCCCGCTTTGTAGTGACTTTATAGCGTCTAGTAATTCTGTTAGCGTTAGAGGTTTATCTAGTTCCTCAGCACTTAAAGCATCTATTTGTGGTATTTGTGAATTATCCAGAAATGCATTAGATTGCGTGTTGTCTTCTTTGGGCTCAGTGGAATATAAAGACTTATAGTAATCTCTAAATGTGTGCATTATTTTATTATGGTCGATGATTTCTTCTCCATTCTTGTTGGTGATTACTGGTATTGCATTGTGAACTTCTTGTATATGAATTTGTTGAGCTAAAAGCTTATTAGCTTTTTCTCCGTGTTCATAGTAATGCTGTCTAGACTTATAAATAAGTTGTTCAGTTTCTTTAGTTGTTAAGATGTTAAGTTCTGTATGCAGGGCCTGCCTTTTCCTGTGAAGAGCTTCACTTGGACGCCTGGCTTGTTCTTCATCTATTCTAGTAATTTCATTTCTTAGCTCTGACACTTTCTTGGTTTCTAATTTATTTCTATGGGAAAGATATGAAATAATCTGGCCTCTTAAGAAGGCCTTTAGAGTTTCCCAGAGTGTTCCTGCAGAAACCTCTGTGGACGTGTTTGTCTCTAGGAAGAAGCTGATTTGTTTGGATATAAATTCTGTGCAGTTCTCGTCTGCCAATAAAAGAGGGTTAAGACGCCATCTGCGAGGTGAGTACGAGGGGCTTATTGATTTTAGCTCCAAGACTAGAGGGGCATGGTCAGAGATAACAATTGTGTCATATTGGCATGATTTAATTGTAGGCAGGAAATTATTATCTATAAAAAAATAATCAATTCTTGAGTAGCTATAATGCACTGGTGAGTAGAACGAATATGTTCTTGAGTTTGGGTTAAGAAACCTCCAGGGGTCTGATAAGTTGTGATCATTTAAAAACTGTGTAATTATCTTTGCAGTATTAGATGTCGTCCCCCCTGTCACAGGAGTCCTATCTAAGAGTGGATTTAAAACACAATTAAAGTCCCCAGCCATTATAATTTTATTTGTCAGCATCTGCCAGATCGCCGATCCTTCACTTCTCTGCAGGTCTAACAAACACGCTGCTTCTCAGTCGCCATCTGGCTGGCTCACCGGCACATTCTGCTTCAATCTCCTGATAGTGCTCTCATGGTTTTCTCCATGGATTTGCTTGCCATTGATTCTTTTTTCCTCTCTGCCATGCAGGCTCCCTTATATCCTGGCTGATTTAATTGTGGAGTGACCCTCCTTCCGCTCCAAGGTGCGAATGAGGCACCTGACTGATCTGCTTCTATTTGCACTTAACACTAGAATTACCAGAGCCAACGAAAAAACTCGTAAATCCGGCCAACCTTAAATCCCTTCGCACCTCTCCGTCAGTCTCTTTTATCTTCTAAATGTGTCAATAAGCAGCAAGCGATCCTGCTATACCATCCTCCCACCACCTCAGAACAGGCAAGAAGTTCTCCCAGTTCCTGCCTTGATTGATTATCTGGGAGTGAGCTACCCAGAATTGTAAGGAGAAATAATTTGATGTGCGTTTTGTGTCTACAACAATCTATGTAAACATATCGTTAAAACAGAATCGTTTTTCATGTTTTAGTAATAAATGACAAAATGTAGACATGAACTGTATAATGTGTGAATGCTGAAGGCCAAATATCAAACACTTTTACGAAAACTGCAAGTACAATACGACTGGTGCTGTAGTTAGAACTGCTGACTTATAATCCAGAGGTCGTGAGTTCGAAACCGGCTCCCCGGCAAATTTACTGTTTTGAGTAGTGAGCTGCTGTTATTGTTAATATTATACAATTAAAACATACATTTGATTTGTGTCTGTAACAGCTGGTGTAAATTTATAGTACTTGTAAAAGTTAGCGCTTTTTTTTCTCACTTTTATTCTCTCCGTCACGATCACAATACAATACCCCCCTACCCCCTCACCCGAGATCTGACACGGTTACTTTTTATCTGAAACTGGGAATAACTGTAGATGTGAGTGGTATTCTGAGACAATGGAACTGGAAATTCTCTGATCCGGAAGGATAAAAGCTGACACACAAACATGGTGAATCTGCCTTATTCGTATCTCACCGTCACTTGAATTTTTTTTTATTCAGTTTTATTGAGTTTTCCTGCTCACGCTGAATTAGTATACACCTTATTGTCCATGATGTCAAAGCCGCACTGACAAAAAAAAAAAACAGAGACATACAGTATCTATATATGATATTTGGAATAATTCATTTTATGACCTGTATAGTACATTTCGGAAAACATTGTGGCACTGATGTAACATTATTCATATTCATTAACATGCCTTCTTGCACTTGTAATCAGTGACCGCGTTTTTTTTTGTTTTTTTTTTCTTTTCGATTTTGCCTGTGCAGCCTCTACATTTTGGGGCATGGTGCTGTTTCTTTTGTACTCCAGGACATGCTATTAATATTCATTAACATACCTTCTTGCTCTAGTAATCAGTGACAGCGTTTTTTTCTTTTTGATCTTGCCCATGCAGCCTCTACATTTTGGGGCATGGTGCTGTTTCTTTTGTAGTCCAGGACATGCAGAGGAAAGAATAGTACAGAGAGGTCAGTTCTGTGCTATACACAATCATCAGATTCAAGTGTTAACAGTTCCCACACACCCAAGGATCGTCCTTCCTACATTTACGACATGTGTATCTGTTGCAATGTACACACTTCTCTCTGTGCTGTGGTTCCTATTACACTGAAGGGGCTGGGGGAAATGGCTGTTTTGGAACAGAAGCTTGTCGATGTTGCATCCTCTTTTGCTTTATCCATCGCCTTTTCTTGTAAGAAGTGACGACAAAGTTGTGTTGTGTTGTAAGTTGTATCGAAGTTGTAAGTTGTATCGTGATCGTGACTGAGAGAATAAAAGTGAAAAAAAAAAAAAACGCTAACCTTTACAAGTACTATAAATTTACACTGGTGTTCACAGACACAAATCAAATGTATGTTTTTATTGTATATTATTAACAATAAGAATAGCTCACTACTCAAAACGGTAAATTTGCCGGGGAGCTGGTTTCGAACCACTCTAACCGCTGCACCACAGCAGCTGTCGTATTGCCTGTGTACCTTTTGTGAAAGTGTTTATTTGATATTTGGCCATCAGCCTTCACACATTATACAGTTCATGTCTACATTTTGTTATTTATTACCAAAACATGAAAAACATTTCTGTTTTAACGATGTGTTTACATAGATTGTTGTAGACACAGAACACACATCAAATTATCTCCCCTTATAATTCTGGGTAGCTCACTCCCAGATAATCAATCAAGGCAGGAACTGGAAGAAATTCTTGCCCGTTCTGAGGCGGTGGGGGGATGGTATAGCAGGCTGCTTGCTGCTTGGGCTTATCGACACATTTAGAGGACAAAAGAGGCTGATGGAGAGGTGCAAAGGGATTTAAGGTGGGCCGGATTTACAAGTTTTTTCATTGGCTCTGGTAATTCTAGTGTTAAGTAAATGATCAGTCAAGTATCCTCAATCAACCCATGGTAGCACATGCTCGCACACACCCACACCCATTTAGAGCCGGCACACTCCAGAACTAGATTACTTATTTAAAATTTCATTTCGCCACAAATGTCTTATTACAGGTTTGTTCTTGCTTTTTACTTAAATGCTGCTATGACCTTTTTTTAAATTAGTGCATTCATGACTTAAAAAATTGGTAGTATTAAATACTTTATGGCTGTGTGTGTTAAGTGATTCCTGAGTAAAGGGTACCTAGTGTATAAGAACAAATGAGCACTGTATTCAGACCTCTGTACATGTTGATAATGTTTGAAGTTAGCCACCAGAGAACTGTGCCTGACAGTCCAGTTAGTTTTATAAAATAACATTAAATCATTAGCTAAGGTTGCTTCTGTGTTGTAAACACAGAACTAAATTAATCATTGATGTTGATAAACTTAATATATGCCCAAAGGAATGTGGCCACAGTAGTGCTGTAAGAAAATATAATATTACAGTAAGTATAAAGTTTAACAGATCATACCACATCATAAACTGATTGTGAGACTGTTATCAACGAACATTTCTGCACACATATTCCTCAAATAGATATCGCTGTGTCACCCATATTTAATGAAAGCATGTTTTGTTCATAGAAATGTCTTGGGCGGCCAAGGCTGTAATTAGATAGAGTTCATTAATTATGTTTAATTAAATAGTTATTAATGGCATTCTCTGTGCTAGTCAGTTTGCACAGATTGAGTTTGGTTTGTTTCCCACAGCTAAATGACAGGGCAAATTCATAGAGCTGGGATTGTTCCGTCCCAAGTCACCCTTATCATGTTTATTGGACTTTAAGCAGCTTCTCCTTCTGTTGCTAATTATCTGTAACAATGTGTCTAGAACAAATTCACAGTGCACAAAGTAACAATCACCTAGTCTTTACAGCTTACTTTATCTGATTGTGTTCTTTTTCTTTGTAGTGGCAACTTTTGGTATCTCCCACATTTGCATTACCAGCAGATGTATTATTAATTGGAGAAATATAACCATGTAGCTATAATCCACTCAGACCAATTTCTTTGGCATACACGTAATTAATATGAAGTCTGTCATGTGTCATGCTCTATTTATCCCTGAATTTTTCAAAGAAAAATTTAGTCATATAACTTCCTATTACTTGCTAGAGTTGCTATTTAAGAAAGAACTTGTTCGCAAGACATTGCCTATAGCTGAAGATGACCTGAATCTGAATATGTTCTTTTCTTTGTTTTTATATGATTTAAAATTATTTTCATACTAATTTCAGTACCACTTTAGTGGTTATGCCTTGCTTGTCCTCATAATCTTTATTTCTCCTGTTTATAAAATCCATTGTATATATTCAACTGTAATTCAGTAGTGTGAAAGGCTTTAGTTTATCTATGAAGCTAAGACTTGGCAGTAACCATGGCGTTTTTATTATAATTTGTGTAGAACTACTACTTATAGTTTGACCCTACAATAACTATGCCCACCATTAGCTATCAAACCTTAAAAGACCTCGAGTAGTTTAGCATGTTGCAGCTAATGTCTTAACTTAAATATGTTGATACTACCAAGGATTGAGAATTTATAATATGTGGTAACTTCAACCATGTGACTTTGGAATAAATTATGACAAACTTCCATTCATTTGCCTCATGTTCCACTTGAGGAAACAAGGCTGGACCAGCTATATTCAAATATTAAAGACAGTTTTAAGTGTAAACCTGTGGCACCGTTGGGCAGATCTAACCACAGTCCAATCCATTTTACTCCTAACTAAAACCTGTAATTAGATTGCAATATGTTTCCACCAAGTTAGTGAGGAAGTGGAGCCTGGAGGCTCAAATGGCTCTGAATGACTGCTTCCAAAAGACTGACTGTGAAATGATGTGAGACATAATAATATCGAGGGAATCAGACACTGCACCATAGACTTCTTTGTAGACTCGAATATACCCTCAAAAACCTTGCACCGTTTTCCAAACACCAAGTTCTGGATTGTGACAGAGGTAAAAAGGTCTCCTGAATAAGAAAATAGCTTCCAAATGTGTTGATAAAAAAGCTCTAAAGGGCATACAGAGAGTGCAGGAGAAAAATCTTAGTGAAGGAAAAGAAGGGTACAGAGCTAAAATAGAAAATAAACTGACTCAGAATAACATAATTTATTTTATTTAGAAGGAACTGAGCATAATTACTCGACTCAAGCAATCCAGGGTTCAGGGTTGCTAAAAGGGAATGTGGACAAAGCTAACACCCTGACACAATTTTTTAAATATATTTTCCCTTCTTCCATAACTACCACCTTCCAATGGCCAGTACACCCGACACCATCCCTACTACATCATCAACTAATATCACCTCAGCTGGAATGGCCAGTGTTGAATTCACCTCCAGTCAGTGACGGCTGTCCTTAACTGGTGACCCAGTGAGAAAAAAAGTGAGGAGGTTACACACAGGAAAAGCTGCAGGACCAAATGCAGTCAGTCCCTAAGTTCTTATACCTTGTGCTGACCAACTTTGTGATATACTTTGCTACTTTTTCAGTCTGTTGCTCAGGCTGCAAAAAGTGCCACTGATGTGGAAAGCATCTTGCATTCACCTGGACAAAGCTGGAATTACTGTGAGGATTATCTTTTTTTTATTTCTTGAGTTCCTTCAACAACATGTATTCATTCTTGATAAGGGGTAAGCTAAGTGATACACTGGTAGATGAGCTTATGGTGTCCTGGTTAATGAACTATCTGTGGGGGCACACTGCAGTTACGTTTGCGAGGCTTAAGGATTTTGTCTTTGATATGGATGTGAGCAATACTGGAACACCATAAGGAATTTGTCTCCTTTTCTCTTTGCCCAATACACATTGCAATAAAAATATAATAACAGGTCAAGTCACTTTCGAAAATTCCCTGATGATTCTACACTAATGGGGCTTATTGGCAAGGGGATGAGACAGAGTATAAATATTAAGTGGAGAACTTTGTTTCTTGGCGCAGAAAGAATCATCTAACTTAACCTTAGCAAAATGAAAGAACTGTTTATTGACATTTGCTACACCAATGATCCTCTGTGCCTGGTCAATAATCAGGGAGTGGATGTTAAAGTGGCGCAGTGCTACAAGACATTGGGGGTCCACATCATTGACAGACTGTATTTGTTTCATAACATAGTGGAACTAAATAAGAAAGGGCAGAGCAGACTATTTTCTTAGGAGACTGTGCTCCTTTTATGTGAGTACTGATTTCTTTTACGTATTGTACAACTCAGTGATGGCCAGTATAAATTTCTGTGTTGTGATGTGCTGAACCAGTAACATCACATCAAGAATCAACAAATTAATTAAGCGACACCCTCTTGACCGCCGGAGGTAGTAGTGAAGGTGAGAGAAAGAGAGGTTGAGAGCATGCGCTGATAGCACATTGCCGCACCTACCAAACGCCGAAACACCCAGATTGGGACCCAAGTGCAGCAGGTGACACCTGAGCACATGAGGATGACAAGAAAAGTGACAGCCATTATGAACAATGCTGTACATCTTGTCCCTGACACACTAACATAGAGGACTTTCAGCCAAGAAGTTATTCAGCAGAAATATGTCAACAAATGCTACTGGGGACCCTTTATACTAATGGCAATATACTGTACCTATATAATGCTTCACTGTAACTGCCAAGTCACAATACGGAATATTGCAGAGTGACTGGCAATTGACAACACTGAACACTTTGTCTGGCTAGGGTCTCTATAATATGTATGTATGTGAAGAAAATTTTTTGTGAAATATTGTGGAGTGACTGGCAATTCGTTCCATCTTAAGACTTTTTATGGATAGGATCGCTATGTGTGTGTGTGTGTGTTAATCTTTAACAGCAGGGGTAGAGCCACCTAGTGAACATTCTTGATAAGTCTCAGAAATTTCATGATAATACAGTAACCATTCTGCTTTTTCAGATAACTGCCTTACTTTGTAGTTTATTATTTTCTTCAAGAAAGTTATCTACAAATAATTAAGTAAAATGTTTCAGGTAACCTACTTGCTGCTTACTACAACTTGTATGACAACTGATGTTCTCTGAAGATAATTCATTCAGTTCCAGAATGTGCTTGAATTATCCTGAGACAATGCTGTATCACTTTTATGGAACCAACCTTGTGAAACTGTCTGCCTTGTTGTATTGATGTAGCTTTTTCTTCTATTTTTTTTTTAAGTATATGTTCCAAGTATATACATTACAGAAGAAGTTTTATAAAATGATAATCAAACTTAAGATTCAGTAAAACACAATTAAAAGATTTAAAAAGTTTGTTCAGTCAGAAATGCAGTCAATTCCATTTAGTCAATTTGTAAACATCATTAGACCATTTTGTTATTGGGATGCTACCCCCAATAAAAATTCTGTTTAATAAAATTTTTTCTCGGTAAAAAATAAAATGAAACCAAATCAAATGCCTTTGCACTGTGATTAAACATGCTGGAGCTCTATACTTCCTTTGCTTTCTGTCGTCAAAAGATGCTATTCCTGTTGGACCATCTGTTTATATATGCCCGAGTCCAAGGAGGCCAGGCTAGGCTCCTTTTCCTGGAGACTGCTTGGAGCTGCAGAAAAAGTAGGAGACATTGTTAGCATGCAGCATCCCCTCCTGCCTTGGAGTGGTATTGACAGGCTTTCCCAAGCCTCCACCATGGCCCCTACTCCGACATGCGTAAAACCAAAAACAATATGTTATCTTAATACATTAGTTCAAAAGAAGAAAATATATAAGAGTCACTGTGAGGTAAGTTACTAAGGAAGAATTCTAGGTATTTAGTCCATTAACACATGCATTTGATCAAATAGCTTAATATTAAATCAAATAAGACATACAGTATGTGCAGTAAACACGCTGGGGTCATCATGGGGGAATTTAACTTTCCAAACAATGATTTATAAGCCCCACTCTACGTAAAATATGGAAGAGGATGTTGAAATGGTGCTCATTGCAGGTTAATGTTTTCTCACCAAGTTTGAGTCAAGCCCAATCTTGTCTTTTTTGGGAATTAAACACAGAATAAAAGAAACTGATGTAATTGATCCTTTAAGAACACAACATTTGAAATCATATTTGCAAATATGCACACCAGAACAATAATGTGTAATTTGTGAAAAGCAAACTTTACGGGGATGACTAAATTATCTAGAAAACACAGTTTAAGAAAATAATGCCTGTGCTACTCTAAATAATACAGTATCCTTTCAGAGACATCCTGGTCCAGGACCAAAATAAATAAATGTTTTTGTGTTGGTCATTTTCTTTTCTTTTTTTTAAATGCATTAAGTTGATTTTTGACTTGAAATTGATTGTCAATATTGGTAATACTTCTATTATTGGGGATAGCAGTAACCAGGAAGCAAGAGTAGCAATTATGTTGGCCCAACTCTGATTGGACTGGGACTTGAGATATTCTAAAAAGCTGTGTGGTGACTTTACATACTGACAAATGTGCACATGTATTCAGTAACAGCAGCATTGTCTGCAGCAACTCCATGAGTTAAAAAAAAAAAAAACAAAGACAAAGACAAAAATGAATAACTAAAAATATCACTACAAAATCTACAGAAGCTGGCATTCATTTTAGTTCAACATGCTGTGCGTAAGCCAGTATATAAAATGAAGATTAGTGATCAAATACCAAAAAAAAAATCTTTTACAGTTTTACACAAATTAGGGGAGCTTCTATGTATACCATTGCTCTGCAGGTTTTTATTTGTTCGAAGAGAACAAGCAAAGAAAAATATATTCAGTTGCCTGTGAGTATTCACCCGCAGCAGCCCCCCTAAATTCAGTAGTTTCTAAGAAACAGCTTCTTACTTAAATCTGACTGTAGTGGGACTGTCCTCTCCAGACATCATTAGGCTAAATTACCCAAGGATAAATGTCTAATCTGCACACTTCAAGTTTAAATTTTCATGAGTTTTATGCATCATCACATATGGCGTCTTCTGGGTTCTTGACATTAATCCATGCACTCTGAGGAATGTCTGTTCAATGCTAATGCCCACAAGCTTATTTCACCTCCTATTACATTATATAAAATTCTTCTTTAAAGATGATAAAATTATATTTAAAAGTATTTACAGCAAATGATGTTCTCAGAACTATTATACTGTGTTCTTTGTTGCTTATGTAATACAAAAATAATTAATTGGTTTATGACAAGCTCTAAGAAATTACAACAGTTCACTTTTCTAGTAATTAAAAGTGATTTGTTCATTATTATGTCATTTTATTTCTCCCTCCACAGGCTGCTTTATACCGGCTCAGTGGGGATTGGAATCCGTTACACATTGATCCCAATTTTGCAGCTATGGCAGGTAAATAACACAAAACTGGATGACTTAGAAATTAGTAGTGGCATTTTACATTATATTGTAAATTCTGCCTTGATAACCATGAATATAAAAATATTTATTAAGTTAACTTTAAAATCATTTCTCCTAGGCATTAAATGTGTGACTGTAAAATATAAGTTAATAAGCTGCATATTCTAAAAAGAGATATGCAATATGATGGATTTTTTCTAAAGATTAAACCACTGTTAAAGTAATATTACACTCACTGCATTTCTCCCATTAATTAATTAAAATTGTTTTAAATAAGCACTAATTTAAAAACAATAAAAATAACTTGTGAGTGCATTGTATAAGTAGTCTGAGAGATATATTCCTAAGAAATGTCCTGTATTGTTTTACCTCTAATTTGTTACTCTCTGCTGCTGTAACTTAACATTTATTTTTGACTGGACTGAGCTGTTGTTCTCAATTCTGGTATTTCTTCTCAGAATCCGGTTGACCTCAAACATCTAATCTTTATTTTATATAGTTACTTTCTTTAACAAATACAATCCCAAGGCAGTTGATGAGTACACATTCAAAGTATAACATTTTATGTATATTTTAACTTACTGTGGGCAACCTATTGATTCAAACCTTTATATCCATTGCGAAACACACACTACCTGGCAATTAAATGCCAGTACTACTGTCTGTGCTAGCATTGCGTCACTTGAAACATGACTGTGTTTAAGGGATCTTCAAGTAGGGAATTGCCTCCCTTTGTCATTGTCTTCATTTTACAGAACCTCAGTACTCTGCTTTTAAATGCTGTTTTAGCATCCCTAGAGAGAAAGTTACAATAAGCATACATACAGGAGAGAACGAAAAATGTCTTAAATCATAAACATCACTTGACATCGGTTACATGTACTATTGTTTATCCAATCTAAGCATTCCATTATTAGGTTAAGTAAGAAGTAAACTGAACATTTCTCATTCAAGCAAGAAAATAAAACACAGTTTTCTATTCTCCTTTCCAGGTCTAAGGTTTAATGCTGTGCTTTCATCAGGGTGCTTGAATACTACCCAGAGGTTCCAGCCGATTATAAGATGCCTTAGGCTAAAGTGTGCAAGTTAAAAGAAAATAATAGTTATAATAACCACAGTCAAGAATTCTCTATAAATATATGTAAAATCAAAGGTCTCTTTATCTATCAATTCCCTATACTTTCCAATGATGTTTGATATTTGCACTTTGCAAAGTGATTCTCTATACCCCTACAATCAACAGAGGGTACCTTGAAACCCCCATTACCACCTAGCACAGACAAACAGGTGGACAGACAGTCTTTTATGTTACCAAAAATTGACAGACGTCTCTTTGCTTTATGACAGAGTAAACACCCAGCCCTCATATTTTAGGTTTTTTTTTCCTTATACTTAATTTATATATATGATCTAAGAGGTCAAACTTCCTATGAATTACACAACTAATCAAATTTTATTTCTGTTCGATTTTGCACAGGGGACACATCCAGAATTATGAAACAAAGATTTTATCCAACATCCTTAGAAGCCATGACTACTTTGCAAGTGATCGATTCTGACACTTTAAAATGATAGTGTTAGTAATAGCAGTCTCCATATATGGGATCAATCAGAGATTAGAAAGGTCACAACATACAATTCCATTGGAACCAACTGGTGTGTCACAGCACATCCTAATTTTAAAAACCGAAGCTCCTATAATGTTTCAGCATAATCCTGAACCACCTCAATTGTATAATGGAACTAGGCTAATTTACAAACTAGTTTGCTATCATGAAAGTTGTTCAAATGTATTGTTGACTGTTGGCAAAGTAGAATAATGTCAATTCCAATAAACTATGCAATTGAGCGGATTTCAATGTGGGTTTTTTTTCACATTATGAATAATTTTGAACTTTAGTTGCAAATTTGTAAAGTTAAGGTTAAAATATCTCCCCAGAAGAACATTTTGTATGCATGACAATAAAAATTGAAATCTGTTTTTTAATCTGTTTTCTTATTTGGGCCAGTGACATACACTAGCTTCTTACTAGCTTCTTATGTGTGCTTGCCTTTGGATCTGTAAAGTACTGGAACATTATACACTTTAAGTGGCACAATAAGATAGCTTTATTTATTTTTATTTTATTGATTTTGAAGATTGCATCACAGTGAGTCAATTATAAATCAGGAAGATATTCAGTACTACATTTTGTTCATGACAGATAAGATCCCCTTCCCCTACATATCTAGCGTGCAGAGAAAGAGATGGAATTAATGTGATGCAATCACATAAGGTGGTTGGTTTTAACTGTTTTCAATTAAAATAATTTAATGCTTGAGAATATACCACTATAGCTAGTGTTGTTAATTTTTATTAAATTAATTTAAACAATTTTGTCTTAATATAATTTTCAAACCGAAACATTGCTGACTTGCAAGTGTAAAATTACAATGTAAATTAATATTAAGACAAAAATAAGTATGCAATAATTTATTTTAAATTCTTTTATTAAAATCTGATTTTATTAACAGAATGCTAACATTGTAGGTAATATTGTGGATTATCCCAAATGTTTACTTCAAGGTGCATTTTAAAGTAACTAATATCATCTTTCTGTAGTGTTCTTTTATGGTAAATTTATATTGTGATTATAAGAGGATTGCACATAGCATTTTATAGTTATTCATAATAATAAATCTGTTAATCAAATCAAATACTATTTACTTCTGTGTTTATAGTTTGTGGATTTTTAACAATTTTGTTTAATTAAGAGTTGTTTTTATGGTAACCTTACATTTTATATGTAAATGTAGGATTCTACAATTATAACCCCAGAGGAAACATTTAAATTTTATATCCAGTAGTCTAACCCCTGCCCGGAAACTGATCAACTATCTCCATTACCATGTAAATCATTATTAATAATAACTATTTTATTCTAGGTTTTGAGAAGCCTATTCTACATGGATTATGTTCCTTCGGCTATGCTGCCAGACATGTTCTAAAGCAATATGCAGACAATGACATCTTAAAATTTAAAGCAATTAAGGTACAGTAAGATATACAAAGGTTGCTTGCAATAATTATCATTTAAGGTTGCTACTAATATTTTACAGTTGCTAAAGGACAATATTTATAAATAAGATTGTTCTAGAATTTGACATGGATTTCCTTCTAATCACCTTGTATATTACAAGCACACTAAGAAAGGTATACACAATGTTTATTAAATACAAAGCATATGAGAAAATGTTTATTTTTATGTTCAGATCTATGGGAAATTTATATTTGACAAAAATTAAGTTCCCTTAACATTGTATTTTTAACTTAATCCCAGTGTGGTTTGAAAAAAGTTAATGGCTCTTCAAAACTCTTTGTTCATAAATCATTTTGGGAAAAAGCTCAGGAGTGAAAAGAAATAAATAGTTATTGACCTTTGTAAATCAGACAATAAATGTAAAGATAACAAAAATATCTAAATGTAATTAAATTTAGATGGTTGGATTTGAAACATCTGGTATGCCACACTTACAGGACACAATATTAGCTGGCTTTATGTATGCACTGCATACAGTATATGATGTTCCTTATTTTTGTCATTAGTATATTATTAATTTGAAGGAGGTAAAAATGGTTCCATTTCTGTGAGGAATTTGTAATATTTTTAACCTCAATGTCCTTGTGAAATGGCAGTAGTGCAGTTATTGTTGTTTCCTTCAGTTAAAAAAAATGCATGCAAACAAAGTAAGGGCACACCACCTTTAAGCTTTTTTTTTTTTTTTTTTTTTTTTAACAAAACAGTGAAGGAAGATAGACTTCTACCAAACCATTGCTGAAGTGCTAAAATGGAGTATGGCTGAAATATTACCTTGACAGAAATGTCTTCTGGACAATTCAGTGATTCCTCCTCCCCAACCCTGATACTAGTCTAAAGTCAAATCATTGTTTTTTTAATATTTTCTAGGGAGGTAGGAAGGCTAAACTTTAGCACACTGTGCTCACACATCCCAGGGATAAGTAAGGGAGCTTCCTTTATACAGTAGATACACAATTTTGTCATTGCACTTTTATCACCTGGAACTATAGTATTTTGGTTTGATTCCTCTTTTCCACATCATGGCCAGAATTAGACTGATCCTTGGTAGCCCCATATGCTTTGGCAGAGCTTCCTTTTACTAGAATCAAATTAAAATCGTTCCAACTATATTTTGGTCCAGTAATAGAATATGTGATTTCAAAGTAGAGGGGAATTAGTTTAGCACAATGTCCAAATGGCTTTCTTACTCCTGTATTTAATAGAAATGTGTTACTAATGAGTGGGTAATCTTATTCATTCCCCTAGTAATCTTAATGTGCAATCTTAGGCTATTTCCTCCAAGAACTGTGTGGAACGTAGATTTTTGCTGAAGTTATATGTCCTTTCTTTTACAGCTTTACTTTATTCTGTTTTTTTATATTCTTAACTCTTAATAGTTATACTGATTCTACGCTATATTTTCTCCTTCGTAGTTTCTTCCATCATTCAAAATCTGAGATGGATATCTTGTTACTCCTGTTCTGTTGACTGTTTTTAGTAACATCAAGTTTTGTTCCAGGGCTTAAACTATCAGTTTACTCAATTTCAGCTTGTACATAGGTTATTAATATCCCATTGTGACCAGCACAGATCTTTTCTATTGTGCCTGTATGTCTAATTATTCCCCATACATTTTTGCATACCTTTTGCTGTCATTCTCCTGTTTCCTATTTTTGAGTAGATGTCATGTGATTAACATACAATTTCCCCTTAATCACCAACATCTTTATTGTGATGGATACTTCTTCACTTCAGCTTTCCTAAAGAAAGCCTTTCTTTTAGGTTCTATTACATCTTTACTGTTGTTAGTGCCCAGCTGGAAATCACCTGAATTATATAATCAAAATCGTTGGTCATTGTCTAACATTATTTTATATCTAGGTATTTATTTTGTCCAAAAAATCATGCATATAGGGAAGAAGATCTCATGTCCATTATAAAGTATAGTGGCTGGTCCTTAATGATATTGTCAAGTCAAATTTATTGTCTTTTATACAAAGTACAGTGAAATTCATACTTGCATGACTACCTAGAAACGATAGCAAAAGCACAAATCAAAATAAATAAGCGTAAATAAAAAGTATTCATTAGTTAGCATGAAAGATATATGTACAATCATGTGAAAAAGTAAGCACACCATATGAAATGTTTGTTTCTTTTTTAACATAATGTGGACATATCAAGATTTGATCTTCATGTAAACTAGATATATAGATAAATGTGTTATAACAAACATCCTGCTACTGATACATTTTATACTCCATTGTTTACATTTTATAAATAAAAATAATTACAATTTTTGTGGAGAAAGCAAGTGCACCCCTGCATTTATCACTATTGTGAATACGTAAAAGTATAAACAGGTACACCAGGTCAGGGGTCATTGCGTGCTTTCAACTGTGAAAATATGTATACTCCAAAAGGTAGGAAAATGCGTACACTTATAAAACTAATTTATAAAACCTGGTGTACATACTGTACAACGTACCTTTGTATGTAATTTAATCTTTATGGGGGCAGAGTGGTTGGGCTTTAAGGCTAGGGATCTGCGCTGGTAATTAAACGGTTGCTGGTACAAATGCTGTAAACGCCAGAAGTGACTCTGCTCTGCTGGTCCTTTGAGCAAGGCCCTTGACCTGCAATTGCTTCATCCTAGGTATGACGTTAATCTGCATCCAGCCCTGAAAGCAGGTCCACCAATTTACAGGGAAAACTATGCGGTTGGTGACAGGATTGGCACTCTAGGCACCATAAAAAAACCTCACACTGTTCCAGTGTGGTGCTTAGGTGTCACCCACTGCACTCTGGTTCCAGTCTAGGTGGGAGCGGCAACAAGCTATATCAGCATGTGCTCCCAACCTCAGTCTCTACCCTTTATAAATCACAATCATCTTGTAAATGTGCGTATGTGAACATGCCTCAAACTTTGCCCAGTTGCCACGCTGAAACAACCATACAGTATGTAGACCATTTTAATCAACCTCGTACATATGTAATGAACAGATTTACCTATAATGTGAGACAATAGCAACAACAGAGAAGAAAGGTAAAAAACTTGAGGAGTGCAAGATTGAAGTTCTCACCTGTAAAGTATAGGCATACAAAGAACCTTAATTTGGGGGCCTAAGCATGGGTGCCATCAACAAGAGCAAATTCTGTTAGAACAAACTCCATTTTTAACAAAATCCTTGTTTTAGCGATTTTTTTGTTTTGGTTCTTGCTAGTTTCCTATAGAACTAATGTTAAAAAATCTCATCTACAAAATTCATTACAACAAAGTCATTTTTTGTAAAAATAAATAAATAAATACAGCAAAACACACGTTTCTTCTGTACTTGGCAAAAAAAAATCATGATTCAGGAGTTCTGCTGAACAGTCAGTTAGATTAACCATTTATGTCACTTGGTTTACTTGATATAGTAGTCATTCCCTTGTAGCAGAGCAGAGCTCGAAAAGGTTTGCTATAGACCAGAGGCGGTGGGTATATGTAGAGGCAGGATAACTGTCAATCAAATTTGACTTCAGCTGTACTTGCGTAGCTCTGAGGGTTTCTCGACTTATGGTTTGACTTTGCTGAGACCATTGATCAGATTGAGGATTCATTTTTCACTCATCCTTCAGTAAAGTGCTGACTGTCAAGCTTCCGTTGTGTTTATGGTACAGTTTTAGTCAAAACTATGGTATCAGTTTTGAATGTGTTTCATGAATTTGCCAGGATTTCACCCTATTACACCTGCACAACATAATCTTAAAAAAAAAAATTGTTACATTTGAATGTGTCTTTCAGGGATTTACTGATCCCAGAATACAATGAGTTACATTAGTGCAGCTAGACAATAGATTAGATAGATTCATACATACTGTATTATTTATGATTGTAACCTACACTTCCTCAAACTTTTCATCATGATCTTTTTATGTAAAACTTTTCCTTGTTTAAAAGAAAGGATGAATTACAAAAGAACAAACTGGCAGTCAGAGATAGCTAGCCAATCCATAATAAAATAATTTTATTTTTATCGTTTTTTTTTTTCTTTTTTAGCAGATGCGGACATATAAAGATTTGATCTTCATTTAAACAATATCTTTTAATAAAGGGGATGTAAATAAAAAAAAAATCAATGAAAATTTGGCTTTGCAACAATTCATTTCCAACTGTGGAAAAAAGTAAACCCTTGGCTCAAATAGCTGGTATTGCCCCTTTTGGCACAAACAAACTGAAGTTAGCATTTCCTTTCTGACATGGACTGGGAGAAAATTTTTTTCCACCTTTCCATGAAGAAGTCCTTCAGCTGTGTGGTATTTGAAGGGTGTCTTATGTTCATAGCCCATTTCAAATCCCTTCACAGAATCTTGATGGGGTGAATATCTAGGAGTGAATGATCCAGATGAGAGTGTGTGGAACCACATTGTTGGATCTGTCGATGGCCACTCAGAGCAACGGAGCATGGCCAAGCAATGAGGAGACAGAGAACATTAGCCCCACCTACGCAAATCCACCCTTTAATCCCACCATGCCCTACACTTGAATGGGTTATTAAAACATACTAGGGGGCTCCGCCCCCTGCTCGCTTCGCTCGCCAACCCCTGGTGTTGGGAATGACAAAGAGCGTGATGTATGAATGAGATATAGAATAGTGTGAAGGTGTAGATGATGCAAATAGAAAGCAAACAATAAAGTGTGTGGCACAGTGTAAAGGTTTATTTGAAAATTTCTTTGTACACGCCGTTTAAGTGTAAAAGGTAATTCCAGGTCAGAACTTGTAATGTCAATGAAGATGGTTATTGTTGTGATCAGAGTCAAGTTTGTCAGAGCTTGGAAAGAGTTGTGTCTCTCTAGGAAGTAATGGAATGACTTGGGTATTTATGTTTTCCACATTAATATTTTTTGGACATAATATAGTGCGTTGTGTTAAAATGGGCATTTGGTCTAATGAGATTGCTGTTCCAAATCTGTCTGTAACTAAGTCGTCGCAGATAAAGGCTTGAGGAATTGTAATAATATGTGGGTGAAGTCCATCTGTATTGGTGAGTGTACCATCTCCCAGTTGTAATAAGCAATTGTTATGATCTTGTTCTGGACATCGTATGTTTTGTACTAACTGTATCTTTTGAAAGCAATGCCAAATGTCTGCGTATTTTAAGGTGCACTGAGCAATAGCTGAGCGCATGGCATGTGGAAGAATAGCTAAGCACTGTCTAAAATCTCCTCCTAATAAAAGTACCTTTCCTCCAAAGGGAATATTATTATTCATAAACGTTTGTAGAAGTTTATGAATGGTGTTGAGTAAGTGACTGGATGCCATTGTACATTCATCAATAATTAACAGTTTTGCAAGACGGATGTCACGTGCAGTGCCACCGTTAATGTTCATAGTGGATACCGATTTGTAGGATCTAATGCAGTTCATAAAGATTTCACTTTCAGGTACATCGTTAGTTAGAAGCTTCTGTAGATATTCAGGATATGAATGTAAAGGAGGCAGTCTAATTTGACCCTTTTGACAACAACGTGTAAATGTATTACTTGTATTGCCAGTTGTTTCTTCAGGGAAGTGAACTGAATGACAATGATTGCAAATGACATTCATTAATCCGAATGAATTTTCCTGGTGTATGTTTTCCTTGTGCCGTTTGAGAGGCGCGTTGTTGTATGTCCAGTATTTGGGACGTGTTGTTTTGGAGCTGTAATCGATTTGCCTGTGCTGTGTGAGAAGCCCGTTGTAGCCTTCGCTGCCGTTAACGTATGTCTGAGACGGGAGGTGTTTCGTTTTGAATCCGTGCCTGTTGCGATGCAGCACTTTGATTGATAGATTGCGTCATGTGGATCTAGGATGTAGATTTGTGCATATTTGCGTTGTTGATTTGTTTCAGGGTGCACTGTTCCAATGCGATACAGTATTTGTGCACATATGCGAAAGCAGTATGGGCCATTGCCTTTTGGTGGCCTGATATTTACTCCGGTAGATGCAAAAGCAAATGAACTATTGTAGGATCTAATGCAGTTCATAAAGTTTTTACTTTTAGGTACATCGTTAGTTAGAAGCTTTAGTTGAGCTTTGCGTTTTTGGAGCCGAGACATTTTTTCTTCTAGAAATATGGATAAGTAATAAGGAGTATCGCACTCACTGTTAATATGGAGCCTTTTCTGCGGTTGAACGGTTAATAGTGCCTTATTGTAATGAGATCCACCTATGCTGCATAGTGTGAATTGTGTTTGGTCCCGTTATCCGAGCGGTATCGTTTTGTACCTGTGATCGTGAATTCATGACTTGTTTGTTCTTGAGCGTGAGAAATATGGGTAAGTAATAAGGAGGATCGCACTCACTGTTAATATGGAGCCTTTTGTGCGGTTGAACGGTTAATAGTGCCTCATTGTAATGAGATCTACATATGCTGCATATTGTGAACGTGTTGAGATGACGTATGTTTAATACGGACGGTTCATTTAGAAATTTGGCTTTGTGTGTCATTTGTTATTTATGTTACTGTGGTCGTGGGTCTGAATCGTCGTTTTTGTGTACGTTTCGTGTGCTATGTCCGTAGACTGTCCCGTTTCGTGTCCAATGGGCTTTGTGTGGTGCTCACGGCTTCTTTTTTTTTGTGTGCTAGGGGCTTGTTGAATCCTCCTCTTTGTGTGCGTCCCGTTTCGTGTGCAATGGGATTCAATCCTCCTCTTTGTGTGTGTCCCGTCCGTTGCTTGTGTGTGTGTGTGTGGGGGGGTGGTTTGTGGGCTCTTTTTTTTTGTGTTCCAGGGGCTTGTTGAATCGTCCTCTTTGTGTGTGTCCCGTCCGTTGCTTGTGCGTGTGTGTGTGTGGGGGGGGGGGGGGAGTGGTGGGATTTGCTCGCCTGCGTTTGACTCCTTTTTTCTGTGCTCACTCCTTTTTTCTGTGGTTTTGGCCGCCTCTCGCGGCGCCTCATTTCTTGGGGCGCCTGCGCAGTACGTCTTTTTGCGGCTACAGCCCATGGCCGGATGTCCCTGCGTCCATCCGGTTTAGCATTCTCGGTTAGTAATGTGGATTGCTCATATGTTAAATCCACCTCTGGTTACATAGTTTATTAATGAGGAATTCCAAAACACATTTTGTTAACTGAGGCATTACTGTAAATGGTACAGTATTAAACTGAGAATCTGAAACATGTTAGAATCAACATCAGAGTTGGCCTGGCCCCTTATGCAAGAAAAATTTATTTGGTGGCCTAAGCACATTTGTCACCAACAAATGCAAATAAGTTGAATTGCCTTGAATGTGTAAGCTGTACCAGCCGTAACATGCCTGAAATTAAAAAAAAAATATTCTGACCTCAAGCATAGAAGCAAATCGTTCATTACTGGCAGAGTGTGAGTACATCTGGAGGGGGAAAGAGCACATCTGTGCTCTCTGATCTTGATCTGCAAGTGCAGCATTATGCCAGCGCTGTCCAGAATTACAGATTTGGCAGCTGAGACAGCTGAAGCAGAATCAGGTTAAACACTTAACATATGCCTTTGGGTGAAATAGCCACACTAGTGCAATATATATAGTTGTCAGTAGGTGGAAAAGGGGCAGGGTCATCTGGCTCCATATCAGCAAGGTCAGGGGGTGTAAGATAATTATGTCATATGAGGCATTGTAGCACCTCTCCTCTGTGCTCTGGATGTCGATGAAAGGTGTATGGCACCAGCATGTGAGTAGCTACTAGCACCTGGCACATGTAATTGCATGATTGCTTTTGCAACAGTATAGGCCATATGAAAAACATGAGGGTTCATCTCGTTACCTTACCAACAAGCCTGCCATCATGTACAGCACCATCAGCAAGTCATCCACCAATGCTAATTTTCCTCAGAATAAATTAATCATGGGTTGATGCAGGTCACTGAGCCACAACATTTGTCGGTCTCATCTTGGCATCACAGAGGACCTGCGCATTAATGGAATTACCAATTTTTATAGGTGTACAGTAGGATTGCCAAATTCAATGACAGTATTCAAATATAATTTGAAAGTATTTTTAAAAAGTCAAATTCAAAGATAAAATCTCATAATATAAAAAAACAGTTGTTTGTTTTATCTTGCACTAATTTTGACATTGTGTTGCTCCAAACAAGCTATACAATACACCTTTGTTTTACAGATCCCTTTTTGCACATTACTTCCACAGTCAGTTTTTTAATAACTTTGAAAGACTAGCTTGTATTGCTATTAGTAAAATGGAAAGGATTCCATCTTAAACACAGGTCCAACAAAATACATTTTAGTACAAATGTTTCTACACAACTTGAGGCTCCTGGATTTTCAGTTGTACTTATAACAGTTATTAATACTTATCTAGCATACTGAGACTATTGTTCTTCTCCAGGTCCTGTTGCTGTTGCTATTGAACCTGAGATCCCTGACTTAAGTGCTGTTTATTTTAGAACTGTTAGCCTCTTTTGCAGTAAACAAAAACTGGTTTCCTTTCTTATTAATAACAATTGAAAATAACTAGTGTTTTTCTGATTTTCAATTTGTTTTTATAACAGCCAGCAAGTTTTGCTGCCTCTGAGAACTTGTGCCTTCACACATAGTCTGGGTATTAATTGGCTGCTGACATGACATACAAAAGAGTGACTGGGTTGAGTTTAGTTCTCTGTTTTCTTTGACTGCTTTCCGTCACCAACAGCTCTCAGCACTATAAAATATCAAGCTGGGTCACATACACTGAGTCTACTCCCTGCACTTCTTGTGCTTTCCTTTTATATTTTGCTCTGTACTGCTTGTTAACATTGTAGTTTCCCTATGAATACTCAGTCTCATTTTTTCAAAGTTGCTGTGAATAAAAGCATTTGCTAAATAAACAATTATAATGTGGAGGAAATAGTTAAAGATCATTATAATGGAGGCTATAGTGCATTCTTTTGTGAAACACATAAAGACTCGCAGTGCCTTCATTTATATAAAAAAGAAGCACTGACATTTTATCTTCTGGCCTCCTGGAGCAAACACAACATAGGTGGGAAGAAAAAAAATCATTAATGGCAATGATTAATGCATTTGAGAAATTAAGAGTGATTTTGTCTGGGATTTTAATTTCCATTGCATGCATTCTGCTTCCTCTTTCATGGTGTCACTTTGTGTTCACGTTTTGTGAAGGGCTGTGTTTGCAAGTGTTACATTCATTTGAATTTTCATGTATGTCTTTTAAGCAACATTGCAGGTGTCATAAGAATGTAATTCTTAACAAACACTCTGCCACAAAAAAGTAAAAATAGTAATAATAGTAGTAATGTTATTACATATAGGTCTTAGAATTTTACACAGGTTCAAGTATATATGAATATACACAGTACTGTGCAAAAGTTTTAGACAGGTGTGAAAAAGTGCTGTAAACAAAGAATGCTTTCAGAAATATAAATAATGATTGTTTATTGTTATCAATTTACAAAATGCAAAGTGAGCGAACAAAAGAAAAATCTAAATCAAATCAATATTTGGTATTACTACCTTTTGCCTTCAAACCAGCATCAATTCTTATAAGTGCACTTGCACAAAGTCAGGGATTTTGTAGGATTATAGTCAGGTGTATGATCAACCAATTATACCAAACAGGTGCTAATGATCATCAATGTCACACGTAGGTTGAAACAGCTGTGTAGGCTTAAAACTGGGTGAGGAACAGCCAAACTCTGCTACCAAGGTGAGGTTGTGGAAGACAGTTTCATGTCATGGCAAGATTGAGCACAGCAACAAGACACAAGGTAGTTATACTGCATCAGCAAGGTCTCTCCCAGACAAAGATTTCAAAGCAGACTGGGGTTTCAAGATGTGCTGTTCAAGCTCTTTTGAAGAAGCACAAAGAAACGGGCAACGTTGAGGATCGTAGACACAGTGGTTGGCCAAGGAAACTTAGTGCAGCAGATGAAAGTCACATCAAGCTTATTACCCTTCGAAATCGGAAGATGTCCAGCAGTGCCATCAATTCAGAACTGGCAGAAACCAGTGGGACCCAGGTACACCCATCTTCTGTCCGGAGAAGTCTGGCCAGAAGTATGTCTTCATGGAAGAGTTGCAGCCAAAAAGCCATACCTCCAACGTGGAAACAAGGCCACGCGACTCAAGTATACATGAAAACATAGGAACTGGGGTGCAGAAAAATGGCAGCAGGTGCTCTGGACTGATGAGTCAAAATTTGGAATATTTGGCTGTAGCAGAAGGCAGTTTGTTCGTCAAAGGGCTGGAGAGCGGTACAATAATGAGTGTCTGCAGGCAACAGTGAAGCATGGTGGAGGTTCCTTGAACGTTTGGGCCTGCATTTCTGCAAATGGAGTTGGAGATTTGGTTAGGATTAATGGTGTTCTCAATGCTGAGAAATACAGGCAGATACTTATCCATCATGCAATACCATCAGGGAGGCATATAATTGGCCCCAAATTTATTCTGCAGCAGGACAACGACCCCAAACATACAGCCAAAGTCATTAAGAACTATCTTCAGCATAAAGAAGAACAACAAGTCCTGGAAGTGATGGTATGGCCCCCACAGAGCCCTAATCTCAACATCATCGAGTGTGTCTGGGATTACATGAAGAGACAGAAGGATGTGAGGAAGCCTACATCCACAGAAGATCTGTGGTTAGTTCTCCAAGATGTTTGGAACAACCTACCAGCTGAGTTCCTTCAAAAACTGTGTGCACGTGTACCTAGAAGAATTGATGCTGTTTTGAAGGCAAAGGGTGGTCACACCAAATATTGATTTGATTTAGATCTCTCTTTTGTTCATTCACTGCATTTGTCCATTTTTGAAAGCATTCTTTGTTTACAGCATTTTTTCACACCTGCCTAAAACTTTTGCACAGTACTGTAGTTATTTTTGATATAGAATATTTGAACCTCAATTTTTGACTAATTAGTCTGCGCTAACCTACAGTCAAGTCCATCCTCTTTGGTTATATATTAAATTTCTGGTATTGTACCTTTTCAGTTCATAACCACAAAACACTAGAGAGGATGGAAAAGTTAGCTCAAAATATTACTGGAATGCAGACATCATCTGTTCAAGGTATATTTAACACATGCTGCTTAAGAAATTCAAACAATATTATTAAGGACTTTAACCATTCTGTGCAGTAATGATTTCTCTTTCCTAAATTCTGGTAAAAATTACATGACCTGACCATGAGCAATGTCTGCAGTACTGTAAAAGAAAAAGGGATGCTTTTCATCATTTGGTCTTAAGGTGACTGAACATCTATGCTCAAATTGACAACTACATGAGTATGCCAAATTTGTTTTTCCTTTATATATTCTCTATGCAGTCTGTTGTTGTTACACTATTGCCAATTGTCTGTGGAATACATGCAGATAAGAATCTTACATATAACAATAAAGTTGAACTTGAAAGAGTACATTTCTGCACATGCTTTTCATAATATATTTTTAAAGAAACATTTTACTGTCCCTAATTTGAGTACATTCATCTATTTCAATGCAACGTGGCACCCCTGTATAGGTACTGTATTAATTAACTTGTTAAGCAAAATTCATAGAATAGAGTTCATGTGCACCTTAGCAAGGGAAAATTGATGGCATATTATCATCACATCATTTTTCAGATTATTAAGATGCATCTAAATTCAAACTGTTTGAGACAACACAGAACTTTACACTCTTTGTCCCTTTATTCAGAGATATTACTGCCTGTTTCTCCCATACATTTAGTGTGTTAATCTATTGATGCTGACTTACCTGATACTGTACTTGCTGAGCAAACAATCCCTAGCCTAATGTTACTTGATTGTTTACCTCTTTTGTAAGTCACTTTGGATAAAAGCGTCTGCTAAGCAAATAATGTTTAAGTCTTTAAAACTTAACTGAATGTTAAAGAAGCTATATAAAAGAAATCTCAGTTGCAAACAGCCCAAATACTGTTAAACAAATTGTAACTAGACCAGATATGTCTTATGGTATATGAAAACATGTTGCAAAAATCCACAATGGGTGTTGTTAATGCATATTTCTGCAACTAGAGCATTTAGAAGGTTATGTGACTTTGTAAGTTTAGTTACTGTATGCTCAAGCTTTACACAGTGTCTTTATTTTGCTGTTATTGAATGGTATTATTTGGCAATATTACTTACATGTAGAAGAGGAAGAAAAAGAAACAAAAAAGAATTGAAGCATTTCATTTTAAAACCACACTCCAGCTGCGCCTGTGCATGCTGCAACTGAGAGATGTTTTTTTGTTTGCTGTAGTAGTAATTTTCATGCCAGTACTGAACATAACAATACATGTGAACAATGGTGCATAAATCCAACAAAGCAACAAAAGTGCCTGGTTCTTGTGGTTGTTTCCAAAAAGCTTTGAATTCAAAATAGTGGGAAGAATTTAGTATTGTTTAATACATGAGTGATTCCAGCAACAGAGAGTTCAGGCATTCACCTTGGTGTTTAGTGGTAGTAGGGAGACAAATGATAGAAAACACTTTGTTCAAGAAATTATGTAGGGCCATGTGGTGAGAAACCATTAATTATTGTGCAGTACCTTATTCCAAGTTCTTGTTTCAGCATTCACTTTCTAAGTAGCCAATACTGAATTAAATGTAGTTTGAGTTTAGCTGTGTACTGCACATCCCTTTTGCAAGTCCAAAATGATACACACTATTAAAAAGAACAGTGATCTTACTATAACATTTAAATTAACATGCAGCAACGCACACAAATGCACAATATTGGACACAACAAAGGAACAAAATATTTACATAAAATATAGGCTATAACTAAAGGAAATTACAAGCAACGTTTTAATGTGCACAAATTGTGTCTGCATGTGGAGGAACTGAAGTTCAGCCTCTTGCAGCACACACCAGAAATATGCTATAGTACAGGCAAATACAATGATTTTGGCATACTAGGATAAGTCAAAGAAAGAGATTCAAAGCACCTTGAAAGCAAACCCTGTTTATTATATGTGTGCAAAATACATATAAATATGTGTGTTGTACAGCACAAAATTGAGTTGTGTTGAAGAATTGTTTAGACTGCCCAAGATGGCAGTGTTTCCTATTTTGAAGGATTCTAGGAAGAAGAGGCATGTCCAGGTGGTCTGACCATGGAGGTGATGTCATGGGTGGATATATGTCATGAGATTGTTATTGCACAGCGCCCTCTTGTGTCTAAATTATCATATAAGCCCTTAACAATAGAATCCCTAAAGCCTAAGAAAATATTCATAATGCTGGGCCACCTTGAATTCCCTTGCACCTCGTCTTCAGCATCTTTGTTTTGCAAATGTGTCAGTCAGCACAAGCAGCAAGCAGCCTGCTCACTCATCCACCACCAGTGCAGCTGAAGTCAAGTCAGATGCAAAATTCTCACAGCTGAAGTCTGAAGGTGTCTGGAATTGTATACGGTAAAAAATATGTTGTTTTTTGGAATACATACATTTCACGTGCGTTCCGTGTCTACAATGATCTATAAATATAGGATGACAGGAAATGCAAGGCAAAAAATGTTGAACACATAACTAAAACAAACTTTTTTCATATTTGCCATAAAGTTTTGTATTGCAGCAGATTTGGAGACAAAGTACATGTGCAATGCCACTTTTAGGAAAATATCCTAGTCATCCTACGGGAGAAAGACTTTCCAAGACTGTGGTCATAAAGCTTATGGAGCTGTTTCTGAACAAAGGCAGAACCGCCAACTTCTTCACATCACTTTCACTGGCTAATAGACTGCTGCACCTCAACACAACTTGGCTTGGCACCATAAATAAAGTGGGACTTCCATTTGCAGCCAAAGTCACTTCAGTACACATGCAATTCTCCACGCTAATGTTTAGATCTGGCAGTACCATGCTGACAGTGTATGTGCCCAAAAAGAAGTCTGTCTGCATTCTCAGTACCATGCACCATAATGTGAACATTGGGCAAGATCAAAAAAAAAAAAACATGTTCAAATGACATAGCATTTTCAAATAATGATATTTTATTGTGTGAATGTCTGTGTTTATGCATGAGAGAGGCAGGGGCAGATTTGATGTCATTCAAGTGGTTACTGGAATATAAACTAAACAATTTGGCAAAGGTATAACAAAATTTTAAGCGTGTTTTTGTTCAAGAATAGAACTGAATTAAAAAAATTCAAGTGACAAAAAGATACTAGGAAGACATGATTCAGCAGCTTTTGTGTGTCTACTTATATCCCTTCAGTGTTATCTTTTACAAGTAGCAAAATCTTATACCGGGTGTTACAGACTCAAATCAAATGCATGCTTTTATTATATAATAATGATAATAGCAGCTCACTACTCAAAACGGTAAATGCAGGAAAGATCCAGGCTCAAACTCTCCATCTTTTGGTTATGAGGCAGCAGTTCTTTCCTCTGCACCATACAAGCTGATAACTTTATCTTGTGTCGACTGATATTTAGCTTTCAGTTTTTAACACATTGATAGCAACATGTAAACTGAGTAATTTCTTTTTTCTTCAGTTATATTCTTGAATTTAAGCGCACTTATTTTGCTATTCCTTTTGCGAAAGTGTTTATTTGATATTTGGACTTCAGTCTTCACACATTATACACTTTATGTCAGCATTTTGTCATTACATGAAAATGTTTCTTTTTTAATTAACATTTCTTGCCTTGCATTTCCTGTCATCCTACATTTACACAGATCGTTGCAGACACAGAACACACATGAAATGTTTGTATTCCAAATAGCAATATATTATTTACCCTATACAATTCCAGAGACCTTCAGACTTCATCTCTGAGAATTTTGTGTCTGACTTGACTTCAGCTACCTTGGTAGGAGATGGGATAGCAGGCTGCTTGCTGCTTGTGCTGACTGACACATTTGCAAAACAAAAACGCTGAAGACAAGGTGCGAAGGAATTTAAGATGGCCCGGTATTCCAAATATTTTCATAGGCTTCAGGGATTCTAGTGTGAAGATGTTGCCTAAGTGCAAGGGTGTGACACATAGTGGCTTGTATATACACACACACACACACACACAGTGCCCTCCACTATTATTGTCACCCCTCTTTGTAAAAATTAGTAAGAATGGTTAGAAAAAAATCACTGCGGAAGAACCGTCATCTTGCACTGAAAAAATGAGAAACATCTGACTTTCAATTGAAAGAAGTTCATTCAAAGAAAAACAAAGCCCTCACCAAGAAATACATATTTTTAACAAAAGTAAAAATATATATTTAACATCTCCAACTGCCACTTCCCTTGTTATTTAAAAGTATACTTATTGTTATTGCTCTCTTATTAATGTAACAGCATATTTTTATACTTCTGACTGCATATAAGCATCCTGAAAAGTGTAACTAAATACACCAGATTCAGTATAAACTGAATTATGGAACATTAATGACTTTCTTGCTGATTTTAATACCAGAATCATTGTGATGAGCAAAATGCAGAAAAGCAGGTATTAAAATGTAATGATCTTTTTTTAAGGTTCGCTTTATGAAGCCAGTCATTCCAGGTCAGTCACTTCAGACTGAGATGTGGCAAGAAGGAAGCAGAATACATTTTCAGATGAAGGTAAAGAATAAGTGATTTTCATTAAGCAGGAAGGCAAAAGAAAACTTTTATTGTGTTTTTCAATTTTAGAATGAGTACAACTGCTTTGCCTTAGTGTTCTGATTATATTATAATTCTATAAATGTTGAAGTGATGAACAATTAGTTGTAATTATCAGCAGTCATGTATTTGCATGTATTTATTTACACATTGCAGGTTAGGTGCATTGGTGATTCTAAATTGTCCTTAGTGTGTGCTTGGTGAGTGTGCGCGCCCTGTGGTGGGCTGGCGCCCTTCCCGGGGTTTCTTTCCTGCCTTGCACCCTGTGTTGGCTGGGATTGACTCCAGCAGACCCCCGTGACCTTGTAGTTAGGATATAGCGGGCTGGATAATGGGTGGATGGATGGATGTTTTAATGAAAGGGATATGGTACATTTTTCAGTATTATAAACAAAAGAAAAACTGAATGTACATTTATTTTATAACTATGCCGTAACAATATACTGTATGCATCTATAATTTATTACACAATCAGCACAATATGCCTTGTATTGGCTAACCAGTCACTATAGACAGATGTATCTTTCATATCATTTTCACTCACTCTTTTTTGTTTTTATTTTTTTTTTTTTGTTCCTTACATACATTTTTTTGGTTTTGTCATATATATTTCTTTAAATTGGTTAATTTTACAGGTAAAAGAGACTAACCAAATTGTTCTTGGTGATTCATATGTGGACCTTTGTGATGTACCAGTAAATTCACCTTCTAAGAAGCAACAGAAGGTAAGCAGCTGCCAGACCTAGTATCAGACAATATTATTAATAAAAGTATAAAATACAAGTCTGACATTAAATTAAGTTATAAAATGAAAGCAGAAATTGATGAACAATATAAAGTACCTAAAGTACAGTGGAACCTTGGTTCACGAATGTCTCGGTACACGTACAAATCGGTTTACGATCAAAAAGTTTGCCAAACTTTTGCCTCGGTTCACGACCACACACTCGGTATACGAACAAGCCAGTTTCCCTTTCGGTTTGTACATGTTCAGTCTCTCCCTGTGCATTTCCTGTGCAGTGAGCAAGAGAGAGAGTGAGAGAGCGCAACACACACACACACACAGGCAGCGGCGAGAGACAGAGGCACACACACAGGCAGTGCGAGACAGAGAGAGCCGCGCACACACACACACAAGCGCGAGAGAGAGACAGATGCGCACACACAGGAGCGGTCAAGAGAGAGGCGCGTACACACACAGCAGCACGCTAGAGAGACACGCACACAGGCGCTCCCGGCTCATAAAAGAGAGACGAGAGTGAGAGTGAGGGACGCATAAGGTAGAGAAGGCTTGTTTTTGTTTTCAGTTCTGTTTACAATGATCAGTTCGTAGCCTGCATTGTTGCAATGTTAATTTTCTTGGTGGTTTATTAAATTACGGATTTTTCAAATGTTCATTTTTTCCCCTGTGCTTAAAACTCATTTAAAAAAAAGTGTTTTTAGCGAGCAGTTCCTAGCACTATAGTGCGAACTATTGCAGTGTTAGTTTTCTCAGTGTTATTCAATGTTTTTACATTTAGCTTACTATTACGCTGTGCATTCTATGGTATAATTAACTATATTTGTGCTTAAAAACTAAAATATATATATATACACATACAGTTTGTACGGTCTGGAACGGATTAATTGTATTTACATACAATCCTATGGGGCAAATTGCTTCGGTTCATGACCAACTCGGTTTACGACCAGAGTTTTGGAACGAATTATGGTCGTGAACCGAGGTTCCACTGTATGCTGATTTATGTTTTCTATTAAATAGAATTAAATTACATATTCTACTACATTGTTGTTTATCATAGCACTGGAGAATAGGCAAGTGTTGATTGTTGGTTGGATGTGCAAGCAAAAAAGTTATTCTGAACATGTAACAGTACTTATATTCTAGTAGTAGTGCTGGGCGGTATACCGGTTCATACCGAAAACCGTTTTTTATTTTTTTTATGATATGGATGTGTCAGATGTGTAAATACTGTTTCTATACTACTGGATAATACTGCAAGCCAAGTTGTACTTGTTTTATTTGTTTTCAATACAGTGTAATGTACCTGGGTACTGTGAAATAGTGTGACGACATGTTGACTTTATTCTTGACATTTCTACTTTATTCTCGCCGTTTATGTCAAGATTAAAGTCGACATGTTGACTATATTCTCGTAATTTGTCATTAAAGTAGAACATCGTAAACTAAACATCATCGTAAAATTAATATTTAATTTACTAGATTTTCTCAAACCCCGTCATAAGTTATATAGCACATTAAATGCTTTGTGTTAAGTGTTCTCCGAGATTCTTAAACTGACTTCTTGCACTAAGAGGAGGCGCTGACAGCGATCACCGCACAGAATACATTCACTTCATGATCTTCCTGCTCTCTGAACATTTAGAATGCTAAGATAAATACTTAATATAATTTTCATGGTGAAATGCATTAAAGCATGCATTAATCATATGGGGGCACGGCGGCGTGGAGGTTGCACTGCTGCCTCCCAGCAAAGGTGTCTAGGGTGTACCCTGCCTTGCATTTGCATGTTTTTCTGGTGGGTTTACTTGGCATGCTTCAGTTTCCTTTCAAAGTCATGTAGGATGTGGGGTTTTGTTATGCTATATTGACCCTGCTAGTGTATGTTTTGCTTGTATTCATCCTGCGATATGCTGGCGACTCGTTCAGAGATGGGCGCAACTCTGAATGGATGGCATAATTAAACATGTATAACAAAGATATTTTTAAAGTTCTGAACACTCCGTGGGCTAAGTTTATAACTAGTTTTAATTTCACAAAGACGTTTATCGTGTGGTGATTGGTTATGTGGTGAAAGAAAAAGGAAGGATAGGAACTGGGGTTTTGGTACGTCAGATAGAGACAGCATGCATGCAATAAAGATAGCCCGCTCAGAAGAACATGCACTGAATTCTGTGTTCGTGTCTCCGACCACCAGATCACAAACCCAACATTTACACAATATTTAAGTTAAACCTGTGCGATAGCCATTCATACATCCAGTTTTTTGGAGCCTCGTCACACCTGCCATAAAGTTCTCTACACTGAACATACACCTGGGGACCCCTTACTGCGAGGGAGCAGCACTACCGCCTCACTACCGTGCATGTGTAATACCTGCTTTAATGCATTTCATCATGAAAGTGATATCAAGTATTTATCTTAGCATTCTAAATTTTCAGAAAGCAGGAATATCATGAAGTGAATGGATTCTGTATGGTGATCGCTGTCTCCTCTTAGTGCAGAGGAAGTCAGTTTAAGAAGCGTAGTGATTAACTAGGTCGGGGAAAGCAACACAAAGCATTTAATGTGATGCATTAATTTATGACGGGGTTTGACAAAATCTAGTAAATTAAACATTGATTTTAGGAAGAAGTCTAGTTTACGACATTCTACTTTAATTATGAAGTAAACTATGAGAATAAAGTGGAAATGTCGACTTTAATCTCAAAATAAACGGCGAGAATAAAGTGGAAATGTCGACTTTAATCTCAACATAAACGGCGAGAATAAAGTGGAAATGTTGACTTTAATCTCGACATAAACGGCGAGAATAAAGTGGAAATGTTGACTTTATTCTCGACATAAACGGCGAGAATAATGTGGAAATGTTGATTTTATTCTCAACATATAGTTTGTTTTTTTCTTCCCTGTGTCCGTATTGTTTTTTTTCTACACTGTGGCCCTAATACGATTCCATAGGGCTATACCACAAATAGCATTATAAATGCAAGTTGCAGTTTTATTATTTATGCATATAGCTTAGCTTGAAGCAAGGTCCATATTAATGCAGTTTGCCTAAATGATGGTTCAGTTGGTAAAGATGTCATCACCAAGTTGCACTTGTTTTATTTTATTTTAATTTGGTGAATACTGTGTGATAGATAGATAGATAGATAGATAGATAGATAGATAGATAGATAGATAGATAGATAGATAGATAGATAGATAGATAGATAGATAGATAGATAGATAGATAGATAGATAGATAGATAGATAGATAGATAGATAGATAGATCTTTATTGTCATTGTCACTTTTACAAAGGAACAACGAAATTGAAGGTGCAATTGACTCAGTGTGAGGAATAAGAGTTAAAATGACAAAAAGACAAAAAGACTGAATATAGTAACAAACCGAATAGTAATAAATATACAAATTGCACTTGTTGACTTATGGTCTATATTGCACATTGGAAGAATAATATGGAGCAGTTTTATTTTGAGTTCAGGGCCATGATTGCTTTCGGATAAAAGCTGTTTTTAAGGCGGTTTGCCCTAGTTTTCATAGCTCTGTATCTCTTGCCCGATGGCAAAAGCTGGAAGAGACAATGACCGGGATGTGATGAGTCCTGTAAAATGTCTATTGCTTTTTTGTGGCTTCGGGATGTGTAGATTTGTTCCAGAGTGAGGAGGGTACAACTAATTGTTCTCTCCGCTATCCTGACGACCCTGTGTAGCGCTTTCTTTTCTGAGGAAGTGCAGCTGCCGTACCACACACACAGTCCATACGTGAGCACACTCTCGATGGAACAATGATAAAAAGCAAGGAGCAGATTTTTTGGGAGGTTGTTCTTTCTGAGAATTCTCAGAAAATACAGTCTCTGCTGCGCCTTCTTTAGCAGCTCCTTGGTGTTGGCACTCCAGGTCAGGCCATCCTCCAGCTCCATACCCAGAAACTGAACACCGGGACCCTCTCCACACATGCCCTGCCACTAATGAGTGGCTGGATGTCAGTTTTGTTTTTCCTAAAGTCAATAACAAGCTCCTTTGTTTTTTTGTTGTTGAGGAGCAGGTTATTGACTGTACACCACTCTGACAGTCGCTCCACCTCGTCCCTGTATGCTAGCTCACCCTCCTTGCCCGAGATGAGTCCGACCACCGTTGTGTCATCCGCAAACTTTACAATCTTGTTGCTATGGTGAGTGGGGACACAGTCATATGTGTAGAGGGTGTAGAGGAGCGGGCTGAGCACACAACCCTGCGGCGTCCCAGTATTGAGGCTGAGAGTAGTGGATGTGTGGAGACCCAGCCTGACCCTCTGGGAGCGACCCGACAGGAAGTCCAGTATCCAACTGCAGGTGAGTGATGGAAGTCCCAGATCTGCCAGTTTGGACACCAGTCGTTGTGGGAGGATGGTGTTAAATGCCGAGCTGAAGTCTAGAAAGAGCAGTCTGGCGTAACTCCCCTGCTGCTCCAGGTGGGTCAGGGCAGCATGAAGGGCTGTGGCCACAGCATCCTCCGTGGATCTCTTTGCTTTGTAAGCAAATTGAAATGGGTCCAGGTCTGCTGGCAGGCAGGCAGGCAGGCAATGATATGACTCCGCACCAGTTTCTCAAAGCACTTCATGATGACAGATGTGAGTGCCACTGGGCGGAAATCATTCAGACTGGGCACCTGGGCTTGAAGTCTTGAAGTAATAGTGCAACTATCAGTAATAATACTATTATTTATTTTATTGTTATTATTTATTAGTTTAAATATTGTGCAGTTTAATGATGATAAAGTTGTTTAAAAAGTCACTTTAACGTGTCAGTGGACAGAGGTTGTTAACATTAACAGAAAGTGTAGTTGGTTTACAAAAAATATTTACTTTTTATTCCTTTTCTAAGACATATTCAGTGCAATACAACTTTTGACAAGCACTTCTGGCCACTTTGTATGGTTGAAAATATGTTGTCAAAATTATAGTTTGTTTTTGCAAAATTTGTTCAATAAAAAGGTTCTATATTTTGACTGCATCTGTCATGCAATGTGATACCTTCTCCATTAGTGCCACCCCCTTGAAAACTATCACTTTATGGAGCAATGCAAACCTGTATTAATACTTGTGTGCACATTAAAATGTTTTTTTTGTACAATGTACAATACTCTTGACAGTGGAATACGTTATTCTTAGCCAGTAATTGCAGTGGTAAATGTGGTTAACATCCACTCATGCATGGGGAAAAAAATACTGTTGAATACTGTGAAACCGGGATAATTTAGAAAAATACCGTGATATAGAATTTTGGTCATACCGCCCACCCCTATCTAGTAGTGCTTAATTTATTCTTAATAAACACTTTCATGTATATGAACAGAAGTCTGCACCATTTTTGTTTCTGATAATACATTGATTTTGTTTGCATGATAAATATTGACAAAACGTAGTTCTGTTTTGTCCTTGTAATTGCAGAAAGCCCCTAAGTCTACATGAATCCTTTGCACTTTTACCCTATGTGTATCTTTGTACTTTGTACATTTTCAAGACAAATGTGTCAATAATGTCAGCCAGTTTACATTTACTGAAGAAATCTGTAGCATATATTTATCTAATATATTAGTAAAAATGTAAGTGTATGTAGCTGTAATTTTCATATTAAAATACATATTCAAATTTATGTTAAATGTTTTGGGTACTATATGTACAATCCCTTATTTGGTAAATTTTAATAGCAAGGATGTCATTAATCTGTTGGTTTAACTTTTATGTTTTAAACTTAAACTTTGTGCATTTGTAAGAACAATGTACTGATATCCAAAATGTGTTGAACATTGGTCTCACTCATTGTGAAAGTTTAATGTTAAGTAGCATTGGGGAATAAAATTGTCATGCGCATCCAGGGAGGTCCGTCCGGGTTGTTCAGTGAGCAGGGCTTTCCGGAAAAGGTATCAAGTTCCTTTTCCTTTCACGGTTTCAGCAAATTCACGTGGTAAATTCCGCTCGTTAGGTCGGCAATTTGGTTGCTTAACGAAATAATCAACTCCTCTCGTTAACTTCATATGGGCCTTGCCAATGCACCAGTAATTTGGAATGTGAGGTAGGAAATAAAACCATGATGCGATCTCCCGGGCAGAACTCCCGAAGAGACGTACAATGGTTATAGCAACGGACCTGGGCTGCTTGCGCCTTCTCCATGTGAGGCTTTAGAATGGGTCTAATTTTGGATATTCTAATGTGTAATTGTGCGATATATTCAAATATATTTATAGAAAGAAGTGCCTCCTTCTCCCAACCCTCTTTTAAGATATCCAATATACCTCTGAGTTGTCATCCATAAAATAACTCAAAAGGGTGAGAACCCTGTAGAGGCTTGGGGGATCTCTCGATATGCAAAAAGAACGAGGGGGAGGAGGCAATCCTAGTTCCTTCCATTGTCATTGACTACCTTGCGTAGGATCTGTTTGAGAGTTTGATTAAACCTCTTAACTACACCATCGGTTTGAGGATGATATACCGAGGTCTTTAAATGTTTTATTTTCAGTAATTTGGCCATATCCTTGAACGTCTCCAAGGTGACAATGCTGTCTTGCACAAAGACCCCTACCAGTTTCTGTGCAATAGCTTTTGATGTAACAGCTTCCAGATATCAGGTAGCATAATCTACCAGGACCATAATATATTTATGTCCTCTGGCCAAAGGCTCTACGGGTTCCACCAGGTCAACCCCGATTCTCTCAAATAGGATGTCAATTAAGGGTAATGGAACTAGAGGAACACAGTCCCTCCTAGGGGTATAAAATAACTGTTGATGACCTGTTATTCATGATGACAAATGTTTACACATACACAGAAATAACAATTACAGTTGTACATTTTAGACTGTTTTCTATAAAAAAATTTCTTCTTTTGTTTTTTTTATGGGCCCTGCTGATTGAAAGGTTTAGTTTTCCTTTTCACCAATGTTAAGACAGTTTTTTTTTTTTAACTGAGAATGTATGTTAATATCCTAAGTGAAAGTGTATGCAATAAAGAATTCATGTGCCAAGAAATGATTTATTTCTACTTTCACACTACCTGTTTTTAGTCTTTTCCTTTTGCAGGTAGGACAATAGTAGTAGACTATCAGGATGATGAGCAGATGAGCCATTACTGAGAACAACTGAATTCAGATGCCGCTTGGTGTATTCTTAAGTTACACTACATAAAACAAATGTTTTGTTACCACAACCCTTCACAAAGGCAAATCATGGATTTTTAACATGCATAAAATGACATACAGTGAAGGGCACACGTCACACTATCTCTTTCTGCCTGTAATGTTTATTAGAAATGCAGACAAATTGCTTGTAATATTAGTAATACTAGTAGTAGTATTGTTACATATACAGCATGTTTAAATGCATACATCAGTCATTAAAAGATTTGGGGTAGTAATTCATTAAAAATAACTAATTACTTCTTCTATTAAAGAGGATTAAAGGCCAGAAGTCCACATGACCATCATCATCAAGTTCTTCCATGTTATCCCTGAATACCATGAGGACTGATTGAGGTCATTTATGTTAGGTAGAATGCCAAGAGGGGGCTGGACGGTCTCGTGGCCTCAACCCCTGCAGATTTTTTTTTTCCAGCCATCTGGAGTTTTTTTGTTTTGTTTTTTCTGTCCTCCCTGGCCATCGGACCTTACTTTTATTCTGTTAATTAGTATTGCCTAATTTTATTTTTTTTTAATAAATTTTGTAATTTTTCTCTTTCTTCATCATGTAAAGCACTTTGAGCTACATTATTTGTATGAAAATGCGCTATATAAATAAATGTTGTTGTTATTAAAACTAAAATGAACACAACAAACATTCTTATGTCTTTCCCATTTCAGTTATCTTTACACTATCAAAAAAGCCATGCAGCAATCAAAAACATCCAAAATATTTAAGGGCTTCATTTAGATGCAGAGGGAAAAAAAAGCTGAGGCAGTGTCTCTTATTTTTCTTAGGCTCTTCAAAGTGACCTAATTTTTGCAGAAATTGGCCGTCGCATTAAAGATGTTGGTAAAGAACTTGTAAAGAAGGTCAATGCTGTATTTCAGTGGGAGATAACTAAAGATGGCATAACAGCATCACAGTGGAGTAAGTATTTTAACACATTTAAATTATGAAATATGCCAATTAAGGTAATATAAATTTCAGGCCATTTTTTTTGTGTACTGTGCTGCTTACAAATCCAGTTTGAATACTATTCATTAATCACGTTTGCAATGTTGCATTTTTAGTAAGATTTATTCCATTTTTTTGCTGTCAGTTACTTTTTTCTTTCTGCTGTGGTTATCAGAAATAATTAAGAATGCTACAAATAAGGTATATTTTCATTAATAGTTTATTGTCATAATGGTGTCTGTTGCATGGAATATAATTTTGTAAAGATCGTAAAAGTAATCAACAGCACAAACTTGCATAATAAGGAAGATAGTGGATATCATTTCTCAGAAACACCCAAACAACCAGTTTAACAAAAACAGAGATTATTTAAAATAACAGTTTTATTTGTAAAAAAATTATTTTTCTCTTCAAAACATCATTGCTGTGTAATTCAGCTTGGTGACAAAAAATATTATTTTATAAGAGGTAGATAAAGAGAACTGTCTAACTCATTCCATCTCACCCTGCCAAGTTCTTCATTTCTCAATATAGGTATAGGCTGAAGACTGGCAAATCACAGTTAAAGATATTTGATTTGGATAATGTGGCATGGGATTGTTACAGATATGTATGAATACCCATGAAAGTGAACAGTAAAATGAAATGGGCTACATTCATAATACTAAAAGTTGTGTATACACATTTTACTTCTTCAGTGCAAATGCATAGCATGACCCTCCTTAAAAGGTATGAAAATAGAGTCTATACATAATCATTCATCACATTTCAAAATATCTTATTATGTATGTGCTACTCCTTAAGTTGAATTTTATTTATTTATGTATCTTTTATTGTAATATCTGTCCTGTGAGTCTGCATTCTTGTTTTTTATGTTTGTGCTGCTGCATGCATTTGAATTTCCCTGTGGGATTAATAAGGTTTTCTGATCTAATCTAATCTAATATTTCAAAATCTTAAAATTTTAGAGATCTGAAGTATTTCCGGTCCCTGGCATTTTGGATTAGGGATACTATTACTTTAATTGACATCTAGTGATTTTAAAACAAATCCTTATTTATAAGATATCTTCAATTTTGGGTAAAACTGCATTTATCTTATTCTGAAAATGAAGAATTTTTCTGTAGCAAATATTATTGCATGGATATAGTTATGACTTTTGGTAGTAGCATCTAAACCTGAAATGTCTACACTGTTTACTTGGCTTGTAGTTAAGGTGTACAGCCACTCAGAAGTGTTTAATATTCACTGGTTTTCACCTTCTTACCATCTGCTGAAATGTCATTCCTACAGCGGCATGTACTACTACCTACACAGAAACCAAACTTTTGACACCTCATGGCCCAGTGTGTGTGAGTCATAATGATTATTGGTAACATAAAGTAAACAATGCACATTTAAAAAGTAATAAGCTAGAAATACTGTTGCTATCTGCAAGGAATTTAATTCTCTTAAAAATGAATAGGGTGATGTATAATCTGTGAAGCAAAATAATTTATTTTGCTTCTTGGATATTCTTTCAGTACTGTAAATGAATGAAAAACTGTAATGACTCTCCACTTAACTTTCTTTTTAGCAGTGGCTCATCACCTTTAAGTTTTTCTTTAGATAGATAGATAGATAGATAGATAGATAGATAGATAGATAGATAGATAGATAGATAGATAGATAGATAGATAGATAGATAGATAGATAGATAGATAGATAGATAGATAGATAGATAGATAGATAGATAGATAGATACTTTATTAATCCCAATGGGAAAATTCTATGCAAGACACACTCTTGTTACTATCATTTCTTTTTCTTCTGCAGTTTTGTATTGTGTTGTGAAAACGTATTTTCTAATGTGAGTAACGTAGAACCTTTAGCCTTTTATTTCAAAAGACATATTTATATTTGGTGCCCAGGCAACACAGCAATCTTAAGAACCTACTTTTCAGTGGGGTCAGGATTGAGGGGGAACTGGTATAGCTCCAAACATTAAGGTATTCTGGTATAAAATCTACAGGACTCTGGCCAAACAACAAAATACAAGAAGAATTTCACATTTCAGCATTATAGCTATCAGAGGCACACAATCAAATCAATTAAGGAATCATTTAAGGATCAGTTTACTGAAATTGCCCAGTCTGAGCACAGACTTCAGTCCTACAGAAAATCAGCAGATCTACTTAAAAGGGCATACATAGCACAGAGAAGCTCTTTAAAAAGAGTGCAAGCCTACTGTGGCACGCGGCTGGGGGTGGTGCCCAGCCGGGACGCCCAGGAGGACAGGAGGAGGGCTCATGCCTCCTCCAGACCACGAGAGGGTGACCGCCCTGGTTCCTTTAGGGGCCACGGGTGCAGGGCTTGGAAGCCCAACCCTGTAGGGGCCCGTGGTCTCCGCCAGGGGGCGCCCCTATGCCTGAAGGACCCGGAACCCCAACACTTCCGCCACACTAGGAAGTGCTGGGGGGAAGAAGATTGGGAGCACCTGGAGGGCTTCCGGGAATACAGCCGGCACTTCCGCCACACAGGGGAGTGTCTTAGGAGTGTCGGGAAGCACCTGGAGCCCATCCGGGCACTTATAAAAGGGGCCGCCTCCCTGCAAAGGAGGACTGGAGTCGGGTGAGGAGAGGACAAGGTTTGGAGGCAGGAGAGAGGAGGCGACCTGAGAGCAGGCAGAGAGAGTGAGAGCCTGGACTTTGGGGGAGATTGGTGCTGGAGGCACCGGGTTTGTGCACTTTATTGGACTTATTATTATGAATAATAAACGTGTGGTGGACTTGAATATGGTGTCCGTCTGTCAGTGTCCGGGCAGCTTATCACACTACATAAATGACAGCAAATACTGAGAGATCAGTTGTACCCAGTGGCAAGACAAAGTCAGTAGTGCCATTTTGTGCCTACGAATATGTCAACCACTAGTTTTGGACATTGTCAGTAAATGAATTGGTTTTGGCACCATGGCACTACCACATTCAGTAGCTCAGGCTATGTAAAATGGTGCTTTGCTGTGACCGGGTCTGCCGTAATTATAATGGAGTGACATCAATAAGATTTTATCATTAAGATTTGAATATCATATGGTTAAGATGCAAAAGATTTCTTGATCACTTGTGGTTAGGAAGTTTGGTGGTTGGTGGCTGTTTTTCCAGCTGACATTTAGGTAAACAGACCAGTTTTTTTTCTACTTCTTTTAAAAATTAACAATTTGGTCATCACTTACATATTGTTTGTTACAAGATCTTATTAAGGTGAGGAAGATCTGAAATGATTATACCCTTGATATCAGCAAAACTGCAGTTTTAGTAAGAACGAGAAGACTTTAAATATACAAAATATATTTCATATGATATAAATTTGAAGAAAGTATTTACAGACACAGTGTTCCTGACTTTGATTGCTCTTTATAACAGAGCACAGGGTTATCAAATGGTTTGAGGAAATTTTCCCAGAGTCCTGTCACATAACCTCTCTATCTATCTTACTGAGTTATCACTGTGTTGTCATTTTTTTTCTTTTCTAACCTATTTCCTAATCAGCATGTACAGTATACAAGTTATGCAGTGGTACTTGTCTCTGTAAAGCTTTAATATCTTCTGTTATGTTCTGGTTATACATTTGTGGAATTCTGAATTCAGACTGAGGTGCTTCGTCACTGTTTTGAAACATTCTTACTCATGTGCTTTTGACAAATCTCTGTAGCTATTTCTAAATGATCAAATTGCTTGCATCAGTTAATTTAATGTTCAAACTTGACTGATGCCTGCCAGTTTCTTACCTTTCTAACACAGCGGTGGCAAACTGGAGCTTTCACTAACAGAACAACATGTTTTTAAATCACTGGCATGATTGCTTTCAGTCTAATCAGCATTTTGTTCTGAAAGACCAAAATATGCAAGAGGGTCAGTGTATAATCAGATGTATGATATCATTCAAGTAGAAAGACGATTTACATTTTACTGATTACCGCCTAGTTATAATGTATAAATTGTGAGGTGTTGTGACATATATATGCACGGTTTGGGAGAAATAGCATATAACTTTCTGTGCTATTTTTTAGAGTGAATTTAGTACATACATTTAATAAAAAATGAAAACAGCAATTTTCATAAATACAGAGTGATTGTTAAATATGCTGTATGTATTTAAAAAGTCAAAATAACTAAATGACAACTCTTTTATCAGATGCTTTCTGCATAGCCTATTTACATTATTTAAGTGGTGGTTTCTTTAAAATAACCTACTGTATTAAATATACCACTTTTCCTTTTTTAAAGCCCATAAACTATAAATGTAATAATAAAAAATAATTTAAAAATCATCATAGTAATATTGTAACATCTTTTCCATTCAAATGTTAATCACACCTAAAAAATAAATATATAACCTTTTATGATGTATTGTTCTGGTTAACTTGGAGCTCTGATATAATATCTTTTCCGTGAGATATTTTATCAGTTATTGTTTATTTTCTATATGCAAAATGTGTATTTTTGTTCTAAGGTACTGTTGTTTTTATATGGTGTGTATTATTTTTGGCACCCTCACAATCCTGTATTGGTCTAAGGTGGTTTCAAAAATAACTGGGAATTATTTTAGTGAAAGTACTCTAATTTGTGAAATGTGCTGAGTTCATATCAAGTGAATGTGAGCAAATTTTATTGTCCCTCTCAGGAAGTGTTTCAAAATTCATTAGTCAATAATCAGCAATTACTTGACAAATCAGACACTTAAGTTTTTCATTAGTCACTCCTTAAAATAGAAACAATTGCCATAAATGGGTAAAAGTGTGTAAAATATTTTGTAAACATGCACAGCTGAAAATGAGATCCTAACTAAGCATTTAACCTCTTGTTATGTGAAAATGTATGTTCTTTGTTCTTAAGTATTAACAAAGTTTCTGACATTTACTGAAAGCATTTCTAATAGCATCTTCTGTGTTCCGCTGCATAGTTTACATTGATGTCAAAGTGGTATTCATTTTTATGGCATATTCATTTTTATGGCTTCATTTATTTATCTTTCAGGGTATTTTGCCATTGCTTCATAGACATATTGAATTTGTTTTACGAAGATATACCTTTTGAATACATGCTATTATTCACTTCCAGTACCACAGTCAAGCTGTACATAGAGTCCAACTTTTAAGTTAATGTTAATAATTTTCTCATAATCCTGTTCCTCTTGAAAATGTTAAGTTACATAATATTTTTGTTAAGTGTATAAACATACTTTATGTGTGTATTTTTAAGTAACATATGCTTACAATTTTCCTAATTAACCTCAGAAACAACTTTGATTCTGTTGTTTTCTAGAGTAAAGGCTGGGGTGCTGTCAAGAGGCAGGGCCTGTTAAAGCCCAATGCGGCACTTCCTGTGTGATGTTGGGCTATACAAAAATAAACTGTATTGTATTGTATTTTCTGAAACATTTTTAGCCAGGAACTATTTTCTTGTATGTTCCATATCTTTATGATTTTTTTTTTTTTTTTTTTATCCATTAACTGTTAGTTTTGCTTTATTAAGCAAACTATTGTCCTATTCATGCTAAATTATTCAGCTGTTAACATTTTTCAGTTAAGACTGCAATTAAATATCTCACTTGCAAAACAGTGTGCAGCCAACTCTCCATAAATACATTATGGGAAAGGTTCATTGTTTCTCACTATTTAATAAAGTGCATTATAGAAATGTTTACTGTGTTTTACTAATAATTTTTACAGTATTCACTGTGCTGTGTATCTTGAACTTTACAACATTATTTGAACCCCAGGGGGAATTTGGTCTTTTACAGAAACTCTTTAAATAAATGCATAAATAAACAGATAATAAATAAATAAATATATATATATATATATTTATATATATATATATATATAATATATATATATATATATATATACACATACACACACACAGTATGGTCTGAACATACACCAGTATGGCTAAAATGAAAGAAAATTTAAAAAGAAAGAAATCTTCTGACTTGACAGTCACATTCAAAGTGATGCATTATGCAGGCATATTGCTGTTGGTACGAAGGAGCCCCAACAGCATTTTTTGACACATTCTGCTGAATGATTCATTTGCTGAAAGTATTCAGTATTAATGTGTCAGTGAGAGTACGTGTATCGGCAGCATTGTTCATAATGGCGCTCAGTTTTGTTTTCATTCACTTCTTTTCTGCTACATCCAGTGGATCCAGAGAGTGACCCATAAATGCACCTGCCCTTTTAATTTGCTTGTTGATTTGGTGGGTCTCTCTTGAGGTAATGTTACCAGACCAGCACACCACAACATTGAAAGCTGCACTGTCCATCACATAGTTGTAGAAGATCTGGAGGATGTCACTACCCACCTTAAAGGAATGCAGTCTCCTAAGAAAAAAAGACCTTGTTCTGCCCTTCCTTACACAGTTCCTCTGTGTTATGAGACCATTCTAACCAGTCATTGATATTGACCCCAGGTACTTGTAGAAGTGCACCTCCTCAGTATCCACTCCCTGAATATTGACCAGACACAGACGCTCTTTGGTGTGGCTAAAGTCAATAACCAGTTCCTTGGTTTGGTTGATGTTAAGGTGCAGACAATTCTCTTTGCACCAAGAAACAAAGTTCTCTGCCTGACTCCTATACACTGTCTCATCCCCCATATCGATATACCCCAAAACTGAATCATCTGAGAATTTCTGCAGGTGACATGACCTGGCATTATATTTATAGTCTGTACAGAGTGAAGAGAAAAGGAGGCAAGACTCTTCCTTGTGGTGCTCCAGTGTTGCTCACATCCATATCAGAAACACAGTCCTTATGTCTCACAAACTGTCTGCCCGAAAGACAGTCCAGTTTCCAGGGCACCATAGGCTCATCCTACCTGCTTATCTCTGAGCTTACTCCTTAACAGAGACGGCAAGATAGTATTAAAGGCACTGGAGAAATCAAAAAACATAATCATCAGAATTATGCTGCCAGCTTTATCCAGATGAGAATAAGCTTTGTGGTGTAGCAGTGGATGGATGTAGAATGGATTACCTGTGCATTTTAGAGCAGAATGTACTAACCAGCATTAGAAATTGAGTTTGGGTCAAAGGTCATGGGTTCTCCAACAGGCAAGTGACCCAAAATGCTCATGCTAAAAAGCACAAAACCATACTAAATTAATCCTGATCTTGATTTATTGAAAACCTTTGCAAAGAGCTGATATATGCTAATTGTAATTTAATCGTAAAAACATTTTAAGATTTCAACTGAACAATGAGAGATACTACCTACAGAAAAGTACAAGAAGGTTAAGGATGGCTAAAAGGATGGCTGTCATCATTTTCAAAAGTTGTCAAACCAAGTATAAGGATATTTTCTTTAATACCACCCAGGGGCCTCATATATAATGTTGTGCATAAAATTCACACTAAAATATGACTGTTTTGTCTTGGTAGAGTAATATATTGCTCTACTTTCCCCTATTGTATTATTAATATGTAGCCTTTGTCAGAATGTCTCAAATCTCACAGACTTACCACTGTTTATAGAGTATTTTACTTTATAACTTCTCCCCACCTTCCCTTCTACATCTATAACCTCAGGCAATTAGGTGTAGTAAAAGACAAGCAGGAGTTAAGTCACAATTTAAACAATGTATTATTGGTAATATTCATAAATAATAACAATATGCAAAGTACATTTGAATTTTGGCAACCATACAACCTGATTAAATGCTGATGTGTAGTTTCAGGCGGCACACAGACTTGTTAGTTACTTAAAATGTCTCTAGTTAAGGCATCACTGGTGATCAGCTTTCTTCAGAACAGGCCGCATGCCTGTCTCAATATGGCTGCTGAGCTGTGTTCTTCATTCTGTTGCCCTTTTCAGTTCATGGTGTGTGTGAGCTGCTCCTTCATCAGTTGGTGAGAGAGGGGGTGAGATAAAGAAAGCAAATTTATGGGTTTTCTGTCCAACCCCTACAGCTAGTAGGGTGTCATGGTACCTAAAGGTTTTTGATACAAGCCAATTCCAAACAGCAATGCTTCAGATCAATGGGGCAAAGAACATCTTAACACCTGCCATCCCCCAAAACCATATGTTAAGGTAAAGCTTGGCAGTTAGGCAGTCTGGCTTTGTGTGGGAGTTGAGAGACTTCAGAGAAACGTTTACCAAACTTGTTTCAGGCACTTCCCCTACATCCTGCCGTAAAATTCAAAGACTGAATCCTGGTGGGGGAGGAGTTGTAAACATAAATGTTTCTCACTAATGTAACACTACATTGCTTTGCCTAAGTTACAAATAAAGACATACAAAATATTTATCAACTTATATGCAAAATCTCACATCACAACAATGACTTAAAGATAATAATAATAAATAATAATAATAATTAATTACATTTATATAGCGCTTTTCTCAGTACTCAAAGCGCTATCCACACAGGGAGGAACCGGGAAGCGAACCCACAATCTTCCACAGTCTCCTTACTGCAAAGCAGCAGCACTACCACTGCGCCACCTGTGAGGACTAAAACTAAAAATGTACACATGCACAAAACATTCAGATGCATAAAACTGTACATAAGAAAAGTTCTACTCACTTTCCCTTTATACATCGCAAAGGTATCACGAAACAAGTGTGCTTTTATTCAAGAATGAAACTGAATAACAAAAAATTGAAGTGACAACAAGATACCCAGAAGACATGATTCACCAGCGTTTGTGTGTGTGCTTATATTCCTTCAACAATGTCTTTTACAGGTAGCAAAACTTTACACTGACTATTACAGACTGAAATCAAAGGCTTCTTCTTTTTGGGCGCATACACCATCAGCATGACACTGCCAGATTTAAACACTAGCGTGGTGAATTGCTCGCGTACTAAAGTGACTATACCTGCAGGTGGAAGTTCCATTTTACTTTATGGTGCCAAGTAGAGTTGCGTCGAGGTGCAGCAAGCTATTAGCCAGCAAAAGCGCTGTGAAGAAGCTGTCTCTTGTTACGGCCCTGCCTGTTCAGTCTGATAGCAGTCATGGGACATTGTATCTTTGATTGCCGGTACAACAAATAGTTCTGAGCAGGTATCAGCCACAGCACCCACTGTGGTCATCGTTGCTCTTGTGAAAAGAATGGAGATAAATGCCATTAACTCAGAGAGGGAGAGGCAAGTTCGTTGTACCACATGAACGTCACTGACAGAATAAAAACATTAGAACACTCTAGACGAGAATAGGCCATTCAGCCCAACAAAGCTTGCCAGTCCTATCCACTTATTTCTTCCAAAAAAACATCAAGTCGAGTTTTGAAAGTCCCCAACGTCTTACTGTCTACCACACTACTTGGTAGCTTATTCCAAGTGTCTATCATTCTTTGTGTAAAGAAAAACTTCCTAATGTTTATGTAAAATTTACCCTTAACAAGTTTCCAACTGTGTCCCTGTGTTCTTGATGAACTCATTTTAAAATAACAGTCTCGAGCCACTGTACTAATTCCCTTCATAATTTTAAACACTTCAATCATGTCACCTCTTAAGCTTCTTTTGCTTAAACTGTATAGGCTCACCTCTTTTAATCTTTCCTCATAATTCAACCCCTGTAGCCCTGGAATCAGCATAGTCTCTCTTCTCTGGACCTTTTCTAGTGCTGCTATGTCCTTTTTTTGGCCTGGTGACCAAAACTGCACACAGTACTCAAGATGAGGCCTCACCAATGCATTATAAAGGTTGAGCATAACCTCCTTGGACTTGTACTCCACACATCGTGCTATATAACCTAATATTCTGTTAGCCTTCTTAATGGCTTCTGAACACTCTCTGGAAGTCGATAGCTTAGAGTCCACTATGACTCCGAAATCCTTCTCATAAGGTGTACACTCAATTTTCCAACCACCCATTGTGTATTCAGACTTAACAATTTTACTTCCTATGTGTAAAACTTAGTAATAAAAAAACAAAAACAGACTCAAAACAAATGTATGTTTTTTATTATATTATAGTAATAATAATAATAATAGCAGCTCACTACTCAAAACATGGAGCGCCCGGTCTCGAACCCAGGAGCTTTGGGTTATAGGCAGCGGTTCGTACCTCTGCACCATTCAAGAACACAAATAAACTCAATTGACATTTCAGCTTGGGTTTTTAACTCATTGACAGCAACATGTAAATCAAATGCTTTTTTTTTCTTTGGTTATATTCGTGAATAAAAGCGAATGTGTTTATTTGATATTTGGACTAAAGTCATCTCACATTATATTCTTTATGTCATTATTAGTATAACATGGAAAAAGTTTCTGCTTTAGGTATGTGTTCAGCATTTCTTGTCTTGCATTTCCTTTCATCCTACACTTACTCAGATCTTTGCAGACACGGAACACACATAAAATGTGTATTCCAAATAACAATATACTGTATTATTTACCCTATACAACCCCAGACACCTCACATGCAGATAAGGAGCCATAGCCTGAAGTGGGAGAACTTTTTGCCCGAGCTGAGCTTTGTCAAGGTGGGGGATGGGACAGCAGAATGCTTGCTACTTGTGCTGATCGAAACTTTTTTGTAGGCTTCAGGGATTGTAGTCCTAAATGGGTTTTCTCTTACGCCAACAGAACTTGATATCATTTTCATGATGAAATGCATTAAAGCATGTATTAAACATGTGAGGGCAAGGTAGCTGTGTTGTGCCAGTCCCTGAATGCATCCAGTGTGAGGCAGGAAAAATCCAAGGACGGGGCACCAGCTCATCACAGGGTAAATACGAACACACACATACACTAGTACCATCAATTTAGCATCACCAATTCACCCATTTTGCATGCCTTTGGAAGGAAACTGAAGCATACCGAGGAAACCTACCAGGAATACATTCAAACTCCATGCAGGGAACAACCAGGAAGTGACCGCTTAGGCAGCAGGGCTTCTGCTGCTCCACTGTGCCCCAACATGTTTAATTATTAACAGTATACATTATTTAAAGGAAGTTAACCATTTACTGTATCTGTAAAATGTAATATACATCCTTCAATGCATTTCATCATAGAAATGATATCAAGTATACATCCTAGTGTTCTAACAGCACACAGCTCCAAGAGCAGCCATAGTAGTTGGAATAGTCCGGCCATTCTGTGCACCATTATATTACTACAAATTGATTACAGTCAAGTGCCTTAAATTTGTAAACGTTATGCAGTTAATTTCGGTGTATTTGATAAAGCCCGTGTCATGGATGTAAATTTAAAAATAGGAAGCAAAAACCTCACAGAAACAGTAGCACTACTTTGATGTTGGGTGCTGCCCATTTACAGAACTGAGCAGAAATGAGTGTACGCATGGTCTGAGGCTGCCGTGAAAATGTGCATAGCTTAACACCAAGTTTAGTTTTTACACATTTTGATGTGTAAAATGTGGAAACAGGTGTATGCAACATTTTTGTGCATACACACCATTTATATATGAGACCTTGTTTTCTTTTTCTTCTGTGGTAAAAAAAAATCAAATGCAAGTTAAATGCATGTAAATGCATAATTTTTGTTATATACCTTTGGACACCCTACTAAAATATTATGTATTTTTTTTCTTTAGGAGACATTTATATGGTACCACCCCCTCCCAAAAGTTCAGTAGAGAGCACATGGTTTTCAAGTACAGTTTTTAATAAAAGCATTTTCTTGTTTGATAGAAGAAAAAAAAACATTTCTGGGAGGCACAGTGTCTGATACCTTTCAGTCCCTAGCCGTTATGTTCCCCCATGCCCAATGTACATTTATTATAAACTTCTCTAGGCGGAGAAAGTATGGCATTGCTCATGAGTGTTTTCTATTATAGACTGACATCCCATCTAGAGATGGTCCTTCTTTTTCTGTGATGCTAATCATAACCTATAGTGGACTTTGCCTGTTTTGAAAAAGAATGTATGTATGTATGTATGTTTATATCTTCCCAGCTTACCTTTGTTTGCATGTCAGCTTCAAATCCACTCTGTACTACCACTGGGTAAGGATATATATGCCTTATTTACATTTGTAAAAGGTTTTAAACCTTTTGTGAAGGATGGGGTGAAGTAGAGGTTTCTACATTGTTTTACATGTAGTATAATCATTTGAATTTCTACTGGGTAGTAAAATCAGAAGACATACAGATTGAGACACAGTGCCTCGTAATGCACCGTGTGCTGGGAATTGAAATTTGAACATGCAACCATACAAATTAAGATACTGCTTTATTTTTAAAAGTTCTTTTTTCCATGCTAAAACATAATTTTAACATTTGTTTTTTTAGTTTTCATTAAACTTTATATTTTTCAAAATAGGTTTTTACTTAACGTGTTCATAAAGTGCATATACCCAGCCTGGTAAGATTCTTTTTTACCTGTAATTTCAGATTTTAACTAGATTATTCCAGTTATATTTTTGTTTTTATTTCATCATTTTTACAGCTATTGACCTGAAGAATGGCCCAGGGTCATTATATAAAGGACTTGCACAAGGTAAAGCGGATGTGACATTTAGCCTATCAGATGAAGACTTCATGGAAGTAGTTCATGGAAAGCTTAATCCTCAGAAGGTACTGTGTGGTGTGATTTCAGTTACACTAAAATACTAAACTATGGTAATTTATTAGGAACTGTATTGATTACTAATTGTCAGTGCAAACAATGCTCAATTGTAGACCAGCTCATAAGGTTTTGTAAGCTTTCTATTGCAAATTAGTGTTATCTATCAAATAAATTAAAATGTTAGGAAACAAGATTATAATTTGCTCTTTGTGAGGAGACATATGGCGCCATTCCATTGCAAAACCAAATGCATTCATTTTTACATGGGGACCCGTGCCCACCACCAAGGGGCACCTGGATGGCTCAGAAGCCATGGTATGCAGCACTTCCGTTGCATCAGGAAAAGGCACTGCTAATCAATATGTGGTGATTTAAAAGGAGCCTATGTTCCATCAGTGACGTTGTATTCATGCATTTTAGTCACTGTTATCGCTTGTTATGGGTTTGTGCACTTATGGCTTTGATAGTCTCCGGTGGGCTTGCGCCCTGCCTGGGTTTGATCCTGCGTTGCACCCTGTGTTGGCTAGGATTGGCTCCAGCAGACCCCTGTGTTAGGATTTAGCGGGTTGGACAATGACTGATTGACTGGCTTTGATAGTTCTTTTTTATTCTGTTAAATGCACTTTTGAGATGTGACTAGGTCAGGTATGACCAAAATGTTCACTTTTTTATTTCAGGAGTGGGGAAAAAAGTATTGCTACTACCTCAGATTCTGTTCAGTTATAGCTTTTTATTGTTTTTTGGGCACTTTTTCAAGCACCTGTGTCAGAAATTTAAAAAGGAAACAATGAATAAAAATTAGTTGTTTTTCCATACCTTCATTTATATTGCTTTAAAAATTGTCATTACCTGCTGAAAATGTCTGGCCCAGCTAATTTTTTTGGTTTGAAAATCTGGCCCAACTGAATTTTTAATCTAATAACTCTGCTGTAAACTCACAGGTAAATTAAGTTGTCCTAAATTTTGTTCCTAAATATGTTTTATATTGTTAAATGTCTAAATGCCTAGTACAAGAATGTTTGCACGTACAGCATGACAGATCATGTCACATAACAGAACATTTTCAAACCTGCTTCATTCAATGTCTTGGAGTCAATCTTAGCAGCGTTAGGCCAAACCATAAATCTGTCCTAAACTTCACAGGCCTCAGTCATGTATACACACACACACAGACCCACACTTACAATTACAAAGGAGTCAGTTTTCAGTCACCAGTTAACTTAGTGATCTGAATATTTTTTAGAATCCCTACACAGACATGGGGAAAACCTTGCAGAGTTTACCTAGACAATAACCAGTCACAGGATACTAACTCATGACAGCTAAATCTTTGAATCAACAGTTATAGCCACTGCACCATCAATTTAATTTAAATTCTTGTTTACGTTTCTTTCAATAGCTTCTTGTGACCATCCAATCCATCATCAGAGGATAATTACTAATTTTAAGGTGTTTAGGAATGCATAGTTAATGCACAATTGCAAATGGACCTGTTTTTTTATATTGATATTTGAGTATGTTGTTCAGTTAGATGTAGCATTGTTTCATTAAACATTTAATGAAGTCTGACAAATGTAAAAAAAAAAAATTCTAACTCCAACTTTGTTTTGTCTCTTGTGAATTGGGCGGCCCGGACACAGACAGGCAGACACATATAAAGCCATCACCACACGTTTATTTACACTATATTATATACAAAGTCTTAAGTGCACCACCACACACAAACCCCAACAGTCTCCCAAAAGTCCAGGCTTCACGTAGCCACCTCTCTTTCTCTTCACTCTTTGTCTCTCCAGGCCTCTCCTTGCCGCCTCCTCTCCGACCTTGTCAACCTCCTCACCCGACTCCAGCCTTGATTGAAGGGAGGCGGCCCCGTAAATAGGCAGGCGGCTGATGACCACACCCGGCCACCTGCCACACTCTAAACTTCATTTTAATACAGATATTAAATTACTGCTGTTCAAAGCACTATGCCAGTGACAATTTTAATTGAAAATAGTAACCCATTCTTAATACTGACATTGTGTAGGCAGAACAATCAATGTTGTCTTGTTTATTATGTATTTACATATGATATGGAAAATTAAGACTGTTACCAAAATTTGTCATTTACTTAGGCACAAAGCTTTGTCATACAACAAACAACATTTCCACCCATGTGGGTCACTAATTACGTAAGAGCTGGCATTTTAAGAAAACTAGGTTACTTCATTAAGATTCTAGGCTAGAGCTAATTGTGTATTTTTCCCTTTTCAGGCTTTCTTTGCTGGGAAACTTAAAGTAAAGGGGAACATTATGCTCAGTCAAAAACTGGAAACCATCCTGAAAGACTATGCAAAGCTGTAAAGATAAATTTGGATATGCAATCAGATGACATCGGACAATAGCTTCAACAGACACCAATTTTTTGTTTACAATTGTTCCAGTATAAGGAATTCTGAAAGCATTTTTGATTAATAATCTAATATTTAAAATTAATTCTGAACATGGATTCCCGTTTCTCATAGTGTAAAGCTTGTTGACATGATCTGAATCTTAACAGACAGTACTATTTGAGATGCATGAATTGCTCAGTATACAGTAAGTTAGGAGTAGATGTCCTCTCATTAAACAATAAAGGATATTGTAATTGGAATTGTCATGACAATGCATTTAATTCATACAATGCAATGTCACCTCAAGTTAATTTAATGCTGTGATATCTAACTGAATTTTAATAAGTAATTCATAATAATTTTCTCACATAACTATAATATAGTAATTAATAGCATATTTGGGTAGGTGCTAAATGATTCACTTACATTAAAATTGTATTTAAGTTTTAAAGCTTAAACTGTACTAACTTACAAATGACTGTCAATTTTACCTTTTCCCCCAAAAGTTTACTCAAAAGACGTTGATATATATTATGTGTATAGGTTCTACTTACAAAACTGTGATTTCATACCAGTTAAACAAATTATTATTGTAACTAAATTACTGTAACTTGAATGAAAAGCTGTGTGCAATTTACAATGATCTGTTTTTTTATTAGGAATAAATAATCTCCTCAATTTTTGGTTATTCTTGAACATTTCATGTCTGTTTTTTCCCCTTTCCCATATCAGATAGTCTTACACGTACAGTAGTTTTTTTTTTTTGTTCTTTATTTTGCCTTATACAATTTCTTGTATTAGGAATTTGTTAGTTTTTGCATACCTTTTGGGGTCAGAGCGCAGGATCAGCCATTGTACAGCACCCCTGGAGCAATTACAGGTTAAGGGTCTGTGACGATGCGGGTTCTGCTCCATGCTCCCATCCGCTGTTCGGGAGCCCTTGAACCCAACACTGTCAGTAATGTTACCGATGAGCTAGACAGTGAGACAATAATAGCAAGGGGATGGTACAAATATGCAAAGGTGCTTTATTAAACAAACAAAACAAAGTCCACAAAGTGCAGTGCCTTCTAAAAAGTCTTCATTAAATAAATAAATAAATAATCCATCATAAAACGGAAGTGACAGGTTTAAAACAACAATAGAACAATCCTTTAAAAATGAAGTTAAAACGTCGCTGGAAGCAGTCCTTTAAAACAATGAAAAGCCCAGTGCTTCTTTTACATTAGCATCTCACCTGCTTCTCCCGTTAGGGCCCTGCAGCAGGCGAGACGCTCTCTCTCTGCAGCTGACCTTCTTGCTCTCACACAGGTCTGGAGGCCTCCCGATCCTGGCTTCGGGCGCGCACTCATCCCAGGCCTGAGACTTGGAGTCCTTGCCAACCAGGATGCTCACGTCAAGGACTTCTCCACCAAGCCTCTCAACTCCCGTTGCCATCCTGGCTTTATGCAGCCAGTCGCCCTTCACTGGTCACTCCTGCTACTCGATCACTCAGCAGGAGCGAACACTACTACAACTCCCAGGTGTCGGCTTAACACCGTTAAGTTTCCTGCGAGCATTCACTCACTCACTCACTCGCACTGGCTCTCTCTCTCTTTCTGTCTTCTCTCCTGCTCCTCGCTCTCCAGCAACCTCCATCTTTCTTTCTCTTTCTTCTTTTTTTCCATCTTCCTTTCTAGCCGACTCACGCTTCTATATATGCCGAGAGGGCATAGCAGCTGCAGCACATTAGTAGCCCCAGGAACAATCACGGATGTGTGCAGTCTCTCACCTGTGCACTTAGGTGAGAAATGCCCACACTGCAGATCGCCCTGAGACCCGCTTTAGCCACAACTAACATGCCCCCTCGCTAAGCCGCGAGCATGGTTATTATTTAAAAAACTGTCCTTTGCTGAGAGAGCTGTGGATATACCACAAGGTCTTGCTCAAGGGCCCAGCAGAGTAGGATCTCTTTTGGCAGTCACGGGGATTTGAACCGGCAACCTTCTGGATACCAACACAGATCTTTAGCCTCAGAGCCATGATTCCGCCCCTCTTTGTCCAGAAAACAACCTTTCCATGTTTCTCCAGTTGGTTTAGATGAATACAGCAAAATTTACTATAAAGATTAGAATAGAGTAAATAATTATTTTAAATTAAATTGTGCTTACTGTGTGTTGGGCTGATATTTGACTAACTAATTGTGACACAATATACCCATTGTATGTTTGAAATGCCACGCTTATCTTACTGAATGATTCTGTCTGTAGCAACCACAGGATGTTTTCATTTGGCTCTCTGGTATTGTGTTGGTGGCAGATAGGACTTGAAAGGAACTCACTGGTACAGAAACGAGTATAAGGTCATAATTAGATAAAGCGTGCACATTCTAGACAACACGGCAGGATACACTGATTTTGGAATCTACATCATGGCCAAAGTTATTTTTGAGCCCTATTAAGGTAAACACAGATTATATATATGTTCTTAAATGATATGAACTTCACATGTATAGTACATAAATGGTTAAATGGGCTAAATGGTATCTGACTTAAAGCTCCTTACTATGAATAAATGTCTGCTGCAAAATATGTGAGTATATCGTAATTTTAGTCATACATTCCTGAAATTCCTTACTGTGAATGCATCATACTGTTCTTTCTCCCTTGATTTTTGATTTGGGGAAGTAGGCAAGGTTATTTTATTTGGTGAGTTTTATCTATTGCTTCTGTGCTTGGTGTTCCACATTTCATAAAGTTATAAATATTTTATGACTACTAGAGTGTAGTAGCCAAAGTAACACTGCTTGTTTTGGTGTTCTGACACTACAAATTAGTAAAAGAATGGATTCTGAAAAAAATAAAATACCAAATCTTTACTAGGAACCACAAGTCCTTTGGCCAAAATCTTTTTTATTTTATTTTATTTGATTAAAATCAAAAAACATTCTAGACATGCAAGTCAAGTTTAACAAAACTGGTTTGAAACAAATCGACCCCCACCCATGAGAAATAGAGCTAGGTCAGCAGAGTAGCACTTTAATAATAGTAAAAATATGTAAATAAATAAATTAAAATATTCTAAAATGTTATTTATCAGATACTGCGAGGTTTTGAAAAAGTTTTGTACAGATCCTCTAAGTAAGAATTCAATTTTTTCCAATTTGAGATAATATATAACATCAATTATCCACTAACTTAAAAGAGGCGAGTTAGGATTCTTCCAGTTGAGTAAGATAATATAATAATAATAATAATAATAATGCATTTTATTTATAGGGGCACTTTACATTAGCAGTAAATCTCAAAGTGCAACATAAAAAGATTAAACAAAGGCAAGGCAAGATAAAAACAGAGATAAAACAACAATAAGTATAGCATTCTTGTTAATAAGCTTTCCTACATGGAAAAGTCTTTAGCTGTTTTTTAAAACAGCCCACAATCTGCTGTGTTCTCAGGCTCTCTGGTAGGGCATTCCAGAGCCGTGGAGCAGCGGCTGCAAAGGCTCAGTCTCCCATTGTACGAAGTTTGGTCACAGGGGGGCGAAGGTGGTGGATATTTGTAAAACGGAAGTTTCTTGTTGTGGATTGTAATATAAGGAGTTCTTTAAGATATTGTGGAGCATTTTCATGGATATACTGTTGAGTAAACAAACAGTTTGTATTTGATAAGTCTACATGCTAGTAGTGTAATAAAGGCAATCACAGTTTGTTTGTCCTTGTCCACTTTAAGCCCATCTGGAAGTACACCAAACACATTTGTTAATGGATTAGGAGAGGCATTTAAAAATTTTTGTCCAGAACGATGTTAATTTGGTGCAGGCCCATAACATACGGTCCAGTGAGGCTGGAACTTAATTGCAATGTTCACAGGTTGGATCTTGCCCAGGAAACATTTTGGACAATTTTATACTTGAGAGATGCACTCAATATATAACTTTAAGTTGAATAATTGTATGCTTTGTGCATATGGAGCTTGAGTGAATTCCCATCCTCCCACTGACGGAGCTCAACTCGAGCAAAAAGCTCTCCCACCTCAAGCTTTGTTTATCTTGGTGTGATGTGCCTCGAGTTGTATAGGGTAAATAATATATCATTATTTGGAACACAGGCATTTCATGTGTGTTCTGTGTCTACACCGATCTATGTAAGTGTAGGATGACATGAAATGCAAGAAATGTTGAACACATACCTAAAACATAAACTTTTTCATGTTTTAGTACTAATGACATAATTTTGACATGAAGTGTGTAATGTGTGAAGATGAAGTCCAAATATCAAATGAACACTTTCACAAAAGGTACACGTATGACAAAACAAGTGCACTTTTATGCAAGAATATAACCAAAGAAAACAAAATTTGTGGTACAGCGGTAAGAACTACTGACTCATGATCAGAGGTCGCGGCGCGGGTTCAGTCCTGGCTACTTCCCAGAATTAACGTTTTGAGTAGTGAGCTGCTCTTATTGTTACTATTATAAAATAAAAACATACATTTGATTTGAGTCTGCAACAGCTGGTGTAAATTTGTGGTACTTGTAAAAATTAGCGTTTTTTTTATTCAGTTTCATTCTCTCAGGTGTGTTCACACTCCCCCCAGTCTGATACTGCTGTTTTCAAATAAACACGTGTTACAACAGAGGTGAACTCAGATGAGGATGAGCCAGGCATGCCGAGCTCGCCAAGGTATTGTGCAAAGTTTTGTTTGTGATTATGTTTTGTGATGGTGTTGATTAAAAAAAAAAACATTTATATGTTACATATATATAAAAATCACATTGAATGTTATTTACCTGTTTACCTATCTTCCTGCAGCTTAAAGTCACAAGTAGACTGCAGAGCTTCCTGTGTTTGATCAACACGGGCATGCTGACAAAGTATATGTGTAATGCCACTAAAAGTGCGGCGGCAGCTTCCACCTGCAGCTATAGATTCTTTAGTATGCGAGCGACTCACCACGCTAGTATTTAGATCCGGCAGTGCCATGCTGACACTTCAGTACGTGAGCAATGGTACGAGAATGCAGTCAGACTTCATTTTTTGGGCACATACACTGTCAGGTTTGTCTCCCATATAGCAATTTGAATGGCGAGAAACCCATTGAGACCTGTGGCACCATGAAATGCAGTCTTGGCGGCTTTGAGTCAGTGGTTTCTTGTCCATTAACGGAGACTACAGCATTTTCTGCAAACTCGTCCATATCATAGTAGGCTGTAGTCATCTGAAAATTAATTAAAAGTCTCTTTGTTGTCCTTTGGGTGTTTGGGGCTGCTTCTGCAGCCTCCCACTGAGTGTTTGCCCCCACCAGCTTGGGCTGCTATGTAGCTACTTGCAACTGCAGCTGGTCAACCTACTTGACAAGCTGCTGGACCAGTTCTATAGATTTGTTGGGATGTCATCCTGCCAACTACACCAGTCTATGATCAGGTGAAACCATAGTGCAGCAAGTGGTATGTTTGGGTACCAGCTGGGCTACCCAGTTTAATTGGCAAGTGGAATTAACAAAAAAAGAACATCCCAACAGCACAAAATAAACTTGGCTTTGCACAGCCTGTCGAAGGGTCGCAAAAAAGCAATTGCGGCAGCTTTGTCCTCTCTTACTGCTTGGTCAAAATGCAGCTCCACATTCTGTTGATCACCTGTTTTTATGGCTTCCGGGCCACCTCTTATCACTGTGGGCAGGGCTAGGCATTCTACTTGAGTGTCTTCTCCGAGCTACTGGAGGTGGCAGAGAAGATAGTTAGAAACAGCACTGTCTTGTCCCAGAGTGGTGCCCCATATCTCATCAGAACACAGAAGTTGGTTCCCGGGTGCATTTGCGTAACACCAGGCACAACACAGTGGGCAGGGTTTGGGCAGGTTTTTTTTAAGGTGGCATTGAGTTGGGAGGGGGGCGTTACTGTTCATTTCAGCTTACTTAGGATCCCTCAAGACAAGATGGAATCTGATGTTAAGGAAATGCATCTTAGGTCCATCCTTGCTTAGGCTGTCACAAATGTCTCCCTGTCCATTTTCTGTATATTTCTGCCTAGTGTTGCTGCATAGCATGAGTCATTCTGGCTTCAATATGAGTAAGCTATTGCTTGCTCAGTGTATAAATCCTTTAATATTTTTTCTCTGCTTGACACCTTCCGATTCACTCTTGAGCATAATGCATCTTGCATTATTTATTTCACTCTAAACACATTAGCTCTCTATCTTCCTGCTCTGCTGCTGGCTCAAAGTCTAAATCCTAAAAGTAAACCTTTCATTTTTGGCTGCTAAAACTTGTAATTCCCTGGTTTGTCACTAGTAGGGTCCTGTTGTGTGGAGTTAGGGGCTCACCCCAGGTACCTTCTGCTCTCTGCATATTAACTACTAGAATTATACGCCAGCTTCTTCCTTGTAGTCATTCTTCGTCTTTTCCCACTTATACAGTCATATGAAAAAGTTTGGGAACCCCTCTTAATTCTTTGGATTTTTGTTTATCGTTGGTTGAGCTTTCAAAGTAGCAACTTCCTTTTAATATATGACATGCCTTATGGAAACAGTAATATTTCAGCAGTGACATTAAGTTTATTGGATTAACAGAAAATATGCAATATGCATCATAACAAAATTAGACAGGTGCATAAATTTGGGCACCACAACAGAGATATTACATCAATGCTTAGTTGAGCCTCCTTTTGCAAATATAACAGCCTCTAGACGCCTCCTATAGCCTTTGATGAGTGTCTGGATTCTGGATGGAGGTATTTTTGACCATTCTTCCATACAAAATCTCTCCAGTTCAGTTAAATTTGATGGCTGCCGAGCATGGACAACCTGCTTCAAATCATCCCATAGATTTTCAATGATATTCAAGTCAGGGGACTGTGATGGCCATTCCAAAACATTGTACTTCTCCCTCTGCATGAATGCCTTTGTAGATTTTGTACTGTGTTTTGGGTCATTGTCTTGTTGGAATATCCAACCCCTGTGTAACTTCAACTTTGTGACTGATGCTTGAACATTATCCTGAAGAATTTGTTGATATTGTTGTTGAATTCATCCGACCCTCGACTTTAACAATGGCCCCAGTCCCTGAACTAGCCACGCAGCCCCACAGCATGATGGAACCTCCACCAAATTTGACAGTAGGTAGCAAGTGTTTTTCTTGGAATGCGGTGTTCTTCTTCCGCCATGGAAAGCGCTTTTTGTTATGACCAAATAACTCAATTTTTGTCTCATCAGTCCAAAGCACTTTGTTCCAAAATGAATCTGGCTTGTCTAAATGAGCATTTGCATACAACAAGCGACTCTGTTTGTGGCGTGAGTGCAGAAAGGGCTTCTTTCTCATCACCCTGCCATACAGATGTTCTTTGTGCAAATTGTGCTGAATTGTAGAACGATGTACAGATACACCATCTGCAGCAAGATGTTCTTGCAGGTCTTTGGAGGTGATCTGTGGGTTGTCTGTAACCATTCTGACAATCCTACTCATATGCCGCTCCTGTATTTTTCTTGGCCTGCCAGACCTGGGTTTAACAGCAACTGTGCCTGTGGCCTTCCATTTCCTGATTACATTCCTTACAGTTGAAACTGACAGTTTAAACCTCTGAGGTAGCTTTTTGTAGCCTTCCCCTAAACCAGGATACTGAACAATCTTTGTTTTCAGATCTTTTGAGAGTTGCTTTGAGGACCCCATGCTGTCACTCTTCAGAGGAGAGTCAAAGGGAAGCACAACTTGCAATTGACCACCTTAAATACCTTTTCTCATGATTGGACACACCTGTTTATGAAGTTCAAGGCTTATCGAGCTAGTCCAACCAATTTGGTGTTGCAAGTAATCAGTATTGAGCAGTTACATGCATTCAAATCAGCAAAATTACCCAAGTTTTTGCACAGTTTTTCACATTTGATTGAATTTCATACAACTAAATACTGCTTCACTAAAAATCTTTGTTCGGAAAACACCCCAGTACTCAGATCCATCCATCCATCCATTTTCCAACCCGCTGAATCCGAACACAGGGTCACAGGGGTCTGCTGGAGCCAATCCCAGCCAACACAGGGCACAAGGCAGGAACCAATCCCGGGCAGGGTGCCAACCCACCGCAGGACACACACAAACACACCCACACACCAAGCACACACTAAGGCCAATTTAGAATCACCAATCCACCTAACCTGCATGTCTTTGGACTGTGGGAGGAAACCGGAGCGCCCGGAGGAAACCCACGCAGACATGGGGAGAACATGCAAACTCCACCAGTACTCAGATGTTCCTAGGAAATGAAAGACCTAGCACTGTTATCTTTTTTTGTTGAAAGTAGAGTAAATTATTATGCAGGCTGAGAGGGGTTCCCAAACTTTTTCATATGTGAGTTCAATGTTCTTAATCAACCTTCTCCATATAGCTCATTCCTGCACCTCCTTGCCAGTCAAGCCTTTTTCCTTCAAATCTTCTTTTACTTTATCTGTCCACCTCCGAGTTAGTGTGCCTTGCTTTTTCTTCCCCTGTACTTCCATTCCCACCACTCTTTTGCCCACGTATTCACGGTCTCTCCTCATCACATGTCCATATCACTTAAATCTGCTTTCCTGCACTTTGTTGTACCTCTAATTGTCTCATTTCCTATTCAGTCCTTTTTGTAACTCCACACATCCATCTCAACATTCTTATTTCTGCCACATCTAACTTCTTTCCTGCACTCCCTTTACTGCCCGTGTCTCAGCTCCTTATATAATTGCTGCTCTTACCACCATCTGAAAAACCTTAACTTTAATCTTCGCCTTAATCCTTCGATCACACAAAACTCCTGATACCTTCTTCCAGTTGCTCCATCCACACTGCACTCTATTGGTTATCTCTTAATTTCTGTTTTCACTTTCATTTGTAAAGGATCACTGCAAAGACACTTTTCTGCCAACATTGATGAGCTTCCAATTAAAAACTGTCAGAGTGGATAAGCTGTTGTATTTCCAGCATGTTCAATTATTACCCTCTCCTACTTGGACAATAAATTGATCTTTTTGGTTTGCTGTGGGCACCAGTCATTTTACCTTTTTTTTTTTTTTGTTCTGTGTGAAGAAGTCCTTCAAGGACCAAGCACACACAAGGACATACACGAAAGAGTGAAATGTAGCAGTTACTAGAGTGCATCCTGCAGCTAGTGTGAGACCACAGACATATTATAAAAGCTTAAAAATTGCTTTTTCCCTCAGCTACTCAGTCTCCATATCAATCCTAAGAAATAAAGGCCATTATTTTTGCCTCTGCTGAGTCTCGAGTCAGTAAAAAAAAAAACTTTGCACCTCTACTTGTGATTGATATTGATGAAATTTATAGAAGAAGAAGAAGAAAAAAAAAACAAGCATGAGTATTGCGCGACTGTTTCATTCGTGAGTCAACAGTAATCAAAATCCCATAACTAATTCACAGCCTGCAGAATGGGAAATAACATTTCAGCCCGGGTCATTTTCACTCCCAGAGTGAGTTATCGCCATGCTGTTTTAATTTACGCTCTTGGGGTCTTATGTGTGCTGCTTTCACATTCTTGGCTTCAGCAGCCAATTAATCATGTGATCAAAATGAAGAGTGAATGTCCGTGGTAATCCATTTGTCCGTAGTAAATACTAGAAGCCCTTTTTTGATTTAAGAAGAAAAAAAGAGGATATTATTGTGCTGTTCACTGAGTTAGCTGCTGCAAACATATGTGGACATACTGATAGCAGATAATGGGCGACAAGCTACTGGCTCACAGCTCCAAGTGACTGGGCTGGAGTCACCGCTGTTGTTAACTACAGTATCTTCAGTCTCCCCGTGTCTTTCTGCCAGTAGTCTCATTGACGTCGGTGTAAGTTAATTGGTGAGTGTGAACTGGCCTACCATGCATAATGCACTGGTGGGCCATTAGAAGCTGATTTCCGCTTTGCAGTCAGACCTTGCATAATCTCCAAAATGGATTAACTGGATTTAGAAATGGAAGCATGAATGCCTAGCAAATTAAATACAAAATGAATCATACCATGCAATGCTTGCAAGGTGTGGGGGGGGATTGGAGTGCGGATACAGATTTAAGATGCCGAGTTACAAATGACATACATTATTTCTTTAGAACAGTACAATACATCTTTAAGTTCCACTCCTAGCATAATAAGCTACTGAAACGTCTTGCACCTTTTGAACTGTTAAAAATTCTATTCAGTGCACAAGCCGGCACACGACTACTCGGTGCTATGAGAAAGGCGGCCATAAACTGACTTGAAAGTCAAGACAAAAAAAAAGCAAATATGCTTGAGTGCTTATTTAACATCTTCTCGTTTCACTGTCATCGGTCTCCTCTAAATTACCCTCTAGACAGTGCAATTTATCAAGCTTAGCTTTATAATAAATTATCTGTTTTACAAGAGAATATAATATAAATATAAGATTGCTTACTGGAAGATTTTCATATGTAGCCGGGCTGTCATCCACATGCAATTTATTCTCCCTTCCTAAGTCTCTCTCTACAACATAATTTTAAGTGAATCTCTCGAGCGTGCTTTAATCACATAAAACATTCACAGGATTTACAGTGTATTTAAAAACTGGGGCCCTGTGTTTTTATTTGCAGGAAGGGAATGAGCAGAAATGTGCATTTATAATTTCTAATCTATTTGGCACTGCTGCTGCATCGCTCCAGGCTTTTGGGTTCAGTTCAGCACAATTACCCCGTGTGTGGGATTTGTACATTTGGGTACTTCAGGTCCCTCATCCTGCAGGCAGTGTGCTGGAGTAGCTAAGGCTTTGGACTTCAAACCCTGAGGTTGTGGGTTCAAATCTTGCTGCTGATACTGAGCAAATCACTTAACCAGCCTGTGCTACAATTGGAAAACCAAAAGAAGAAATGTAAGCAATGGTACCAAAAATGTTGTAAGTGGCCTTGAATAAAGGCATCAGCCAAATAAATAAATGTAAATCCTAAAGACAGTGGGTGGCGCTGTCTACCGTGCAGAGGCTTAGCCCACTCTTCATATTGGGTCCCTCATTGAACCTGATGCCGCTAGTGTTATGTTTCAGTCAGGGTCTCATCCCTGGATGAAGTGTGTTTTCTGTTTTTTTTTGTTGTTGTTGTCTTTTAAATATTATTACATACTGTAAGAAATATTGATTTTGTTTTTGTTTCTTTTTTGTGTTTTGAACGACTTGATTGGTATTGATTATTTTGTGTTTGCGAAAAATATTAGCTTCATGGTGCTTTGCCTATTTACTTAAGTTCCTTGTAATCTGTATGTTGAGCCAAAGGGGGCAGGGCCACCTGAAGAAGCAGTAGGGCAGGGGTACTCAATCACGGTCCTGGAGGTCCGCAGTGGCTGCAGGTTTTTGCTCCAACCCAATTGCTTAATAAGAAGCACTTACTGCTCAAGTAACACTTCTGCTTCACTCTAGTTGTCTTGCTTGTTAAGATTTTGAACCCTTATTGCTTATTTTAGTCTTAAACAGCTGTAGTCTTGGTTTTTAATTGCTCCTTATTAGCAGTAACATGCAAATGACAAAAGAGACCAGCATTTCTCCATTTAGCTGGTTACCATTTACACCTCTGTATTTATCGTGCACTAATAGGTTTAATTAAATATTTGGAAGGAAAGTGAAGAGAAAAAAGTGAAGGACTAAGAATCACTCATCCATTTTAGCGTTCAGATCATTCGTATGATATCCTTAGAAAGAGGAAGAAAATCCAGGATATGAGAATGACCTGACATAGCAGAGTAAAAGCACTTACGAGCCATGAAATTAAATTATTGGCAAGAATTGCTTTCGAATTAAGCAACCGGGTTAGAACAAAAACCTGCAGCCACTGCGGACCTCCAGGACCGTGATTGAGTACCCCTGCAGTAGGGGAACCTCACTGCTATTTAAGTAGAAGCAGTAGAAGAAAGGGATACTTTGGCATTGCAGTTCTTTCTTTCCTTCTTTCAGTTTGCACTTTTTCTGGATTTGGATTCCCTAGTTTTGCTCCCTTGACCTCAACTTCAGGTGCTTATTCTGTTTTTTTTATTATTGGACTTAAGCTTACCTGTGTGACAAACATATTTTGTTAGTCATTTTCACTCCCACCTTTGTTTTTACTTGCCAACATTTTGAATTTATTCAATAAAATTGTTAGGTTAAAGGATTTTTATTTTGCTTTTGTGGACATTTTGATTTTAAATGCCTTTGCCACATTTTTGGGCCTATGTAGGCTATAAACCTGCCCCTTAAGTTTGGAGCTAGGCTGTCTTAGGTGGTGAGACCTACTGTGTGAATTGAATATCTGGCTTTTGGTTTTTCGAGGCCTGCTCCTGAAGTCATAAGAATCACTTCAGTATTTTTTTGTCCATCGCCTCCTGACTGGTATGAGAACACCTTCACACATGATATACCATTCAGCTCCTCTAGTCATGCAGGACGTTGAGCTTTTTGGGATACCTTCCTATTTTTTGCCCTCTAAACCTGAACACCTCACATTCTTAGGCCATTTTTGGACCATTTCTTTGTGCAGGAAATGACACCCTTATGGTAAAGAGAAAACCAATATGTGGTCAGAAGCACCTGAAAATTGCTCCAGGGGCGCTATACAATGGCTGACCCTGAGCTCTGGCCTCTAAATGTCATGCAAGAAGACAATGTCTCCTCGAGGATTAATAAAGTATATCAAAATCACATCAAATACCCCAGGGATTCCCCCCATAATGGGATACAAGTGGTCAAAGTTACTTCTTTTCAGAAAATTGGGATCAGTAATAAAGGCGTGTAGAGTATCATTTTATGCTATTTCAATTTTGCTGATCATGAATGTGATGATATTTTTCGTATTTGATACCTTACCAATGGTCCTAGCCCCCTAAGACGGTTTAAAATGACAAATTTCAAACATAAGTATGTGGGCTATCATTTTAGACTATTTCAAGGTCAAGCATTATGAATACGGTGTCAATTTTAATTTTTTTTACAATTGAGAATATTTAGATTTAAAACATTTTAATTGAAGCATTTCATATTTCAAATATTTGGTGCAACAATTATGTTTATTATGTACTTCTACCTTATGAAATAAATCACTACATTTCTTATGAACATCCTGAATTAGGGAGGTTTACTCTAATTCAAATTTTCTGAGTTTTATGATTTACAGAACAGCTAGAACTGGATTCCTGTGGCTCCATAAAGGAAAGTGGGTTCAGAGAAAGAAAGAGCCATTTAAGAAATCATTTAAAATTTAAGGGTCTATGTTCAAAGGTGGCATTCTATCATGGATGTTGTAATGACTCACAGATGGTTCCTTATTCTTTATCAGGTAAACTTTACATGTTACATTATAAAGTTGCTACAATTGTTTTCTTCCAAATGAGAATTAATCATGTGTTTTGCCTAAACCAAATTCCTCATATTTGCTTTCTTAAGACAATCAGAAATGAAAAGTCAAAACAGTTTGCCTGTGGCTGGTATTGAATGTGAGCAAATGCTTTTGTAAGGCATCTGAAATTAATTGCATGCACTTTTTTAAGTAAGGCCTCTGCTGGGGGAGGCAGCTTCATGGCCAAGGTCTCCAGGACTCTGAATAAATCAGAATCGTCATATGTAACATAATATACTCTTGCATTTTGCTTGGTAGTTTGTACTATTTGTGTCATGTGATGTCCCTTTGAAGGTAACTACAATGTATTGTGTGGGATGCCACACAGGGACTGACATCCCAGCCAGAGCTGAACCAAGATCTTTACCTGACTGGGACACCCATGGTATGGAAGGACAGGGGAAGATGCTAGATGGCAGCTCCCCGTGTTACGGTACCTACCAAGGATTCCCACAGCCCTGTTGGGTTTAATGGGTGCCTCCAGGGGGTGCTGAGGGGACTAGTGAGCCCAGCTTTGTTGGGCCGCAACCTCACCTGGAAGTACTCCCAAGCTGTAGTCTCGGGAAATCAGAAGTAGTTCTGGGTTTTTATATGAACCTCAACTCAAGGAGTCAGAGTCGGGAGAAGAAGGACGAAGTTGCCCGAGAGGAGCAGAGGAAGAGTTATGGAGAGTTTTAGAAACAGAGTTGTAGTTGTGATGTGGGAAACTTTTATTGTAAGGGTTTCACACAATAAAAACCTTGTTGTTTCACTGAAAGTTGTGTCTGAGCCTGTTGTCTAGGACTTGAAGACACAAAAAGACATAATTGATTTGCAGAAAAAAAGTTTAACAAGCAACTCAGTGTTCTACAGACATTAAGTGGAAATATTATTTTGCCGTTTAAGAGCAAGATTTCATTGTTTTATCTAGTACTAGTAATCAGTAAGACTAAAATACGAGATGCCATATGGTTATATCTGGTTATCAATACCAATCAAAACATAATTCATTTTTTAAGGTCTGCAAAAGCAATGGCTATTTTCATTGAACATGCCTGCACAGATTTTACGATAGGAGTTACAAATAGGTATGGATAAAAGATGCCTGGCAACATTAGTGTATCTATCAGGTGTAAATACGTTGTTAGTTTGAGAAACTAAATTAGTTCTGATGTGGGAAATCTAAAGAGAGACAAATTACAATAAAGAAAATTGGTATATTAATTACCGTATATACTCGCGTTTAAGTTCTCCCGCAGATAAGTCAGGGCTTGATTTTACCATATAATTTCCGGTATTTTATAATGTCGGTCATATAAGTCGAATGTAGAAAACTCACGTTATTGGTCCAAGAGATTATGATATGCTAACACCCACCTGAAAGAGTAACCACAGAGGACACTGCCTTTTTTTTCTGTGTATTGTGCCTACATGACCACACAATAATACCAGAACTATTCCAAAGCGACGTTTGCACTGTTTTGTGTTTTTGTATGTCACACCTTCATACACCTTTATCATAAGAGCTTCCCTTGTCTACAATGGAGCGTTCGATCAGAAGAAAATATGAAGCTGGTTTTAAATTAAAAGTCGCTGAAGTGGCGAAAGAAATTGGTAACTGCGCTACTGCAATAAAATTCAATGTGTCTGAGAAACTGGTGCGAGACTGGAGGAAGCATTTTTGAACAAGTGTATAAGTCAGGCTCTGATTTTATGATTGATTTTTTGGGTTTCAAGACCCGACTTATACGCAAGTATATACGGTAATTAAAGAATAAAAGAGGACCACACAACATTCTAAAATCGCGAATATTTGCTAACAGGTAGCTTCTATGAAGGAATTTACATAATCAGAAAAAGTACAATCATTCTGTGTCATTCAAATTCTTTTTTAATCAGTTCAGGAGACTCAGTGTGTACCACGGAAATATAACTCAGTTTTATACCACTGGCACACAGCTTCATTGTTGACACTTGAATGGACGACTTTATTTTCTGATACTGCTATAAGCATGAATGAGCTAAAAACAATCTATCTTCAAAACAAATACAATGTAAGTTGTTGAGTTACCAGTCTTTGTTTTTACTGACAGGAGTGGAACACAGTTAGATTATCAGTTGCAAATTCTTACCTGTGATCAAATGTGATGATATATCATCATGAAAGTTCCCCTGTTCATTGTTATGGTTCACTTAGAGTACATAGTTATAATTAACTATTTTGTGCAAATGAATGTTAGGGATATCTGCTTTATCGTGCCCTACATCTACAGCGGACAGCTACCTCAAGCAAAAAGACTTACTAGCTTGGCATGTTCAGACCAAATGGTTGTCTTCAGACCTGAGTGTCACTCTACACCAATGCCACTTGCCAAAGCAGGTACCCGTTCATTGTGCTGTTTCTTTCCAGTGGTGTCTCTTAATCCCTGTGGGAATATGGCAACCACAGTAGGTGGTCTTAATGCTATATCTTAACCCAACCAAACAATGTAAACTTGTTGCTTCAACAAAGCAAAATTAATAGAACATAGTAAAACCAAAATTCAGCAAAAATAGGAAATGTACATGAAAAGATTATTTTATAGATATTTTCTATAAGGATACAGATGGTGATGAGTCTGACAGCAGAGGTCTTGTATGCATATCTGCTAGTAATGCAGTCACCTTGAAGTTAACAATGAATACATGAATGACTGACAATCTTAAAACCAGTCAATTTTTTGTTTAAAAAATTGAATTTGATGGCAACGCCAATCTTAAATACCCCAGTCTAATAAATAAGTTGTTTTTGGACTTTCCAAGCATTAGGGAATACTAAAACAATAAGTAAAAGGTACAAAATTCAAATCAGTAAATTACCTAGCAGTCTGAACTACTATCAGATAAAAAATGCAAACAATTAAATATGTATTGTTTTAAAAGTGATAGTCCGAGTATCTTAGTCTTTATTGCAGTTCAATTGAGTTCAGTTTTGTATTTTTTGAACATTTGCTAAAGAAGTCTTCAGTATATTTAACCATCACCATACATATGACTTACACATTCCAGTATGCTCGTTAGGCAATAGTCATTAATTCAACCATTTGCAACTCTGCGCGAGTCATGTCTGCTTCTTTTATCAATGCCCAGCTTCCCACCACATTTTGAAATGTTGTCCATTTTCAATGTACCTATAACTGTTGTGTGTTACAAACCTCAGCCAACCTGATAAATGTCTTAAACTCCGCTAAGCATTGACCTTCTAACCCTGGATACTGTTCTCTGCACACTCAACATTGTATGGTCAGATTTGTCACAATGCATTGTCGAAAAACTAAGGTGGCATTATGTGTAGGGATGTCTGAGTTCAGTTTGCCATTTTTCCAAGATGATCTGGAGCTAACATTCGAAGCTTAAAGTGGTCACTTGACCAGTGGGAAAAGTAAGCTATAGAGGACATGGAGACAGAGAAGAGAATGAACTGCTAGCAAGTTAGTACATGGAGTATACAGCATGACCGCTACATCAAAAAACAATAATTACATTACAGTAAAGGTGACCCTGGTTCTCAAATACTTTTGTAATCCTTATCATTGCATTCAAAAGATGAAAGAAGAGAGCTGGAAATTAAAATTAAATTCAGAATAAATGTTTTAAGATTAAAGCTCAAATTAATTAAGGTGTTTGAACAGTAATGTGTTTCTCACAGTAAGAATAGATAATCTTCATTATTAAGCCAAATATTAGAAAATGATGTTTTCAAACAACCAAATGAATATTTAATCTAAAACAAAATTTTAAAAAATATTAATTATGGCTTGGAGAGAGCAATAGTTAGTGTGGTTAAAGGCCTGAAATTAAGCATACATGTTAACAATGGTGCTGCTTGTGTTGCAATTAAGAGAGTTTTTCACATAATTGTTTAAAAAACAAATGTCTGTGACTTCAGTTCCAACCAACAGACTGTTTTTGTAGATATAGATGAGCATATATTAAGAGTAATGATTAAATAATGATTACATGTGGAGATCAAATATTTTAAATAGGTTCAGTAAATCTGTCTATTTGGCTCAGTTTTGGGACCAGAATTTATGCTGACATTCAGTAAAAGTGTGTATACATTTTCACTTCATTTGTGTATGTTTAACCTGGCTTAATATTTCTTATCAGTACTAATACAGTAAAAACTTGATTATCCGTCAGGTGTTGGGACTGAGGCTGTGACAGATATGAGAAAAGACAGATAACAGAACAGCTACTTTAAAAATGATGTACAGTAGATTAGTTTAGTGAATAGTTGTATTTATTTACAAAAAAAAACTACATTAACACAATATAATAAAGTATTAACAAAATTAATTATTTTATATAATATTGTAGTGACCAGCATAATAAGCAAATACAACTCAGAGGTACTGGAGTTTTCTACGTTTTACTTGGAGTCTTTGTTCCGTAACAAACGGTGCCCTGTCTTATACAGTAGAACTTCGGTTTGCGAGTAACTTGGTTTATGAGTGTTTTGCAAGATGAGCTAAAATTTTTAATAAATTTTGACTTGATAAACAAGTAAGGTCTTGCAATACGAGTATACGCTTTGTCTGCTGAGCATCATGTAATCACAACTGAGCTGATGGTTCTTCTCTCTCTCTCTTGCTGCGGGATTGTGGGCAATCGTCTCCTATTCTCCGTCTGAGTCGGCGTGCCTCACTCATATATTCAACATCCGTACGAGCGTATACTGTTTACTACAGCATCGTGACTCTGTGTGTGCGCGTGTGTGTGTGTGTGTGTGTGGGTGTGCGCTGTGGCGTGCGAGTCCCCGTCTTGCACCACCAGCTTTATTCAGCTTGAAACAGAAACAGCGCGGTTATTTATTTTAGCGGGATCTGCCGCTCTCCTATACACAGACACAGCAGTCAGGCAGGGTTTGTGACCAAGTAATACTGTGCCCTGCACATTTATAATATTCCTTGTTCCTTGTATCACCCATCGACGGCAGGCGCTTATAGCATGTCCGCGATCTTTTCGGATTCGCTTTTACGGCGAACTGCTACAGCGCTGGGAGACTGCGATTGCTTTGGGACGCTCTTCCGCGTGTCGTCCCGTTGGGTGGAATCCCACAAGAGTTTAGAAACTCACTCACACCAGCCATGATTCTTTTCAAAGGTAAAGTGCAGGTTAATTTGTTTTATGTATTTTTACTTTATATTTTGTATTAATCATTTTTATATGAATAGTTTTGGGTTGTGGAACGAATCATCTGAGTTTCCATTATTTGTTATGGGGAAATTCACTTTGATATACGAGTGCTTTGGACTGCGAGCACGTTTCCGGAACGAATTATGCTCACAAACCGAGGTTCCACTGTACTGTTATCTGGGTTATCGGGCACACCTCCAAAACAATAAAAGAAAGGCTTTCCCTACCAATATCTCCTGTCACTCACGTTCTGTCTTTTTCTATACCACAAACACTCCTGCTTATTGTCTCCTGACTCCCTACTCAAAACTTCCTTCCACCGCACCTTCCTTTTTCTCCTGTCACTCATCTCCTAAGAGGTGTGTCCGCCCTTTACCCGTCCTATCACTTACACAGCATTCCGCCCTTTCTGCTCCCGCACAGCACATCACAAGCTGCCTGCACGTCACAATATATTAACAAAATATAACATGATTTAAAAAGAAAATTACAATGCAGAAAAACATTAACATTAATACAGAATAACATTACTGTCAGTGGTTTCCATTTTCAACACGTTTTTCAATTTTGTCGGCATCATGCTTTATATGGTTCACTGTTGTTCTTCCTACTCTGTAAATTGAAGCAATACTTGAAGCGCTTTTGCCTTTTCTTAAATATTTATTATTATTATATATATATATTTATTGGCCATAACAATGCATAGTAGTTTAATTATAACAAAAAAGAAAAGCAACGAAATGCTATTAAAGCTGAAGGTATGTAACTGACACTGTGATTTCAAAATGCGGCATGAGATGTGGTGCTGGGGAAAAACACTACGTGCTAGCAAAAGGGAGAGTTGTTCCAATGTGCAGAGCTCGCAGTGTATCATGTGGTAGTAGTAATAGGTAGGCTCTGGTGTGCACAATATTTTTTTTTTCCCTGACGGTTAATGGAGACTGACAGTTAATCGATTGACAGATAATCGAGGTTTTGCGGTATTACAAATTAATATGTACTGTCTTTTTCAGTATAGAGTCACATCCAGGATCATTTCACATTTGGTAAGAGTTAACCCTGGATGAAATGCCAGTGTGTCACAGATCATATTCAGTTACACGGTGTCTTCTTTCTTTCTTTCTTCTACTTCTCTGGCCTTTCCTGTTTCTAGGCTCACCACAGTAGATGCATACAGCATCTCTCATTTCCATTGCATTCTGTTTCTGTCCATCTTATTGTTATGAAGTCATCTTCTTTCAGTTGTCTCCCATTATGTTTTTCTTAAAAATAAAATAATTTTTTCAACTTTTCTGGTTTGTGTTCTGAATCATGGAAAATCCAAATTTTGCAATTGTTGTTGTCTTTGATCAGTATTTAAACACTGTAAAATATTTTAGGCCCATTTATGATTTCATGGGCGCTACCTTTTTCGGAGCGTTTTGTTTTAATGTTACTATGTTCATGAACCAACCATGCACTGTGCGTGACATCTTCGGTGCAATGGGAGAAAAGGTCAGTGCTAACATTTCATCCCTAGCTGAGACTGAAGGAAAAAAAATGATTTTGATTTTTGGTTACATTTTGGCTTCGATGAATGATTCTCTGTTTTCTTGTTTGCAATCCCCACTTTTTCTTTTGGTTAATAATTTGCCTGCTCATCGCTAGCAGAGCACTTATTACATATATAATCCTGCATATTCCTCTCTACCATTTGATACCATTGATCACAATATTCTTAGAAATCACCTTAGTCAATGGGTGGGCCTCTCTGGCAGTGTCTTAAATTGGTTTGAGTCCTACCTGCTAGGTAGAAAATTCTTTGTTAGGTGTGGTAATTATACTTAAAAAACACATTATATTCTGTATGGTGTTCCACAAGGATCTACCATGGGTCTGCTACTCTTTTCAATTTACATGCTCAGATTATTTCAAGGCATAACGTGAGCTACCACAGCTATGCTGATGACACACAACTGTATTTATCAATAGCGCCTGATGACCCCGACTCTCTTGGTTCACTGACACAATGTTTAACTTATGTTTCTGAATGGATGAGTAGTAATTTTATCATACTAAATAAGGACAAAACAGAAATTTTAGTGATTGGCAAAAATGGATATAATGAGGTTATTAGAAATAAACTTGATGCATTAGGATTAAAAGTCAAGACGGAGGTAAAGAATTTAGGGGTAACTATTGACTCTGACCTGAATTTTAAATCACATATTAATCAGATTACTAGGACAGCATTTTTTCACCTAAGATATATAGCAAAAGTTAGACCTCATATAACATTGCAAGATGCTAAGAAATTAGTTCACACTTTTATTTTTAGTCGGCTAGATTACTGTAATGCACTCCTCTCAGGACTACCCAAGAAAGACATCAATCAATGGCAACGAGTGCAGAATGCAGCTGCTAGAATCTTAACTAGGAAAAGAAAATCTGAGCACATCTCTCCAGTTCTGATGCCACTACATTGGTTACCTGTGTCATTTAGAATGGACTTTAAAATATTGCTTATAGTTTACAAAGCCTTGAATAATCTCTGTCCATCCTATATATCAGAATGTCTTACACCTTACACTCCAAATCATAACCTTAGATCTTCAAATGAGTGTCTGCTTAGAATTCTAAGAGCTAAACTTAAAAGAAGTGGTGAGGCGGCCTTTTGTTGTTATGCACCTAAAATCTGGAATAGTTTACTGATAGAAATTTGCCAGCTGAAAAATTAAATGTAAAAAGTAAAGGAAATTTTTCAAAAGAAAATTCAAAAGACAAAACTAAATGCTAAATTAACAACAAAGCGGCAAAAAAGATAGTTAAACCATAAAAATAAACTAAGAACAGAAACCAAAACTGTAAAGCAGAAATCCTAATGAAAATTTTCAAAGGCCAACAAAACTTACAAAAGCAGTAAGGAATGAAAAAGAAGTCAAACAATAAAAGCAAGGAGCAGGTAATGCCTCAGCAAAGATTTGAGGCAATCAAGTGGAATATATAGGGCTCTGCAGGTCACACATGAAGGCCCAAGGAGGAAATCTGCAAAATTTACAAAACACGACAAATAGAACAAAGACACAATCTTAACACATATGTGCCGACCTCACTGGAGTCTTCGCTTCATCCTCTCTCACCATATGCCTTTCACCTTTAAATTTCCTTTAATGCAGGGGTTTTCAAGTTCAGTTCTGGTGTCTCCTGGTGCTTGCAGTTTTTCCCAACCAATTTCACAATCAGTGATTACTTTTTTACTTTTTTGTGCTTTTCTTTTTATTTCACATTTTCCTGTTGAGTTTGCTTTTTCAGTTATATGTGAATACTGACAAGTAATAATCATCGGAGAAGACACATGCAAATAACGCTGAACGCTAAAGGGCAGCAGCTACTTCAGTGTTATCCACTTGTGTGCTTAAATAATGGCTTAAATAACCTGAACATTAAGAAAGAAGAACAAATGAAATAGCAAGATAAAGAGAAAGGATTCATCCCTGGCTAACAGTCAGACATGCTTGCCTCATCCAGTAATCATTTAGCAGAATCAATTTGTAATTTCAAAAGAAACACTGAAAAATAAAAATTGGGAAATAGCAGCTTACTTAATTAATGGAGGAGCTCCACTGAAAAGATGAAACCTGAGCCACAGGAGGACCCTAGGATTAAACTTGAAAACTCTTGCACTAATGTTCTTATTTTGTATTTAATCCTCTTTGCTCACCACACACATCCATCACAATCTTCTCCCTTCTAGTTCCTTAGGTTTCTGCACTGCACAACATCGTTGGTCTCTCTCTAGTCTTATATATTTTCCTTTAATCTTACCAGCTATTCCTTTGTCACAGTGTTCAGCTAAAGCTTCTCCAGTTTTTTTTCTATCTCACTCTATCTAATTTCCTCTTCTAGTCCTCCCATCATAAAGGTTTAATTTAATCAATAATTAATTCAGTTTGTAGATTGTAAGGAGAGATGAATCCTATCCAACTAGCACTGGACGCAAGGTAGGAGTGAATTCTTGTTAGAGAGCCAGTCCAAGGGATCATTCTGTAGACTTTTATTCAAGATGTTTGTATCTTACTGAAGTCGTAACAAATTTTACACCAGATTTTTAAAAGCGGTCATTTGTTTGACGTGTCATTAATTATGTGTAATGCTGTGCTGGATAAAGCAATACAGTAATCCTATTGCAACACTAGGGAATGTATAATCCTGCTTTCAAAGTTAATCATGAATATTTTTCTTTTAAACTGTAAAGATAGAATGTATTTTTGAATTATGTCTTGGTAATAAACTTTCCTTATATTTTATTCTATTTATTTTCAGTATGAGACCATGTCAGCACCATACCTAATTTTACTCTAATTAAAGTAAAAGATAATAACTGAATTGGAGCTCCAGTAGAACATCCTTGTGTGTTTGCTGGTTGGAGTTTGAAGCAAAGAGTTGGCATTTCCCACAATAGTTGTGGTGGATTTTTTGGAACCGTCCGTCCAAGCTCTAAGATAGATCTGTGGTAGAAGTATTGATGAAGGCTGCACCAGTGCGTGGAGACATGTTTCAGTGGCAGGTCAGGGGTAGTCGGACAGTAGAGAGAATAGACATGCATGTCATATTTTCAATACTAGCCATGCCTCTTACTGGTGCACCCTTTAAATCCAATAGAATGATTACATTCAACACACTATTTAACATAAGGGTTTCTTCTTCTTCTTCTTTCAGCTGCTGCCATTATGGGTCACCACAGCAGATCATCTTCTTCCATATCTTCCTGTCCTCTGCATCTTGTCCTGTTACACCCATCACCTGCAAGTTCTCTCTCACCACATCCATAAACCTTCTCTTAGGCATTCCTCTTTTCCTCTACCCTGGCAACTCTATCCTTAGCATCCTTTTCCCAATATACCCAGCATCTCTCCTCTGCACATGTCCAAACCAACGCAATCTTGCCTCTCTGACTTTGTCTCCCAACCATCCCATCTGAGCTGACCCTCATTTCTAATCCTGTCCATCCTCACATTTTTCTTATTTTTTAAATTAACTTAAATACATGATAACAAGAAATATAAGAAGAAGCAACTATAAAAACTCAAAAATAAAACCTAATACAACCTGAGCAAAGGCATAACCCCACCAGCAGAGAAAATGAGGGCAAAGGGACCACGACATGACCACTGCAGCAAAATACAAAAGAGCTTCATTAATAGGAAACAGTATCAGTGGACTATGGCAGGGCAACATTTAAACATATGAGCAGAAACAGTCCAATTTTCAGCTGAATTACTGGAGGCACAATTAATCCATATTGAAGATAATTCCAAGATGAATTAAATTATTGCAGGAGGACTGACAGTCGTCCGCAGTAACATAGTCAAGAGCCTTCCAGCAGGAGGCAAGGATTAGTTTGGCTACCTGAGAGTGAATAGTTTATGTTATTTGGGAATAAGCAGAAGCATAGATTTATAAAAAGTGAAGGTTTGAGGTCACATAAAAGAATACGTAAAGAAAGATATAAATAAATTATCCATCCATCCATCCATTTTCCAACCCGCTGAATCCGAACATAGGGTCATGGGGGTCTGCTGGAGCCAATCCCAGCCAACACAGGGCACAAGGCAGGAACCAATCCCGGGCAGGGTGCCAACCCACTGCAGGACACACACAAACACCAAGCACACACTAGGGCCAATTTAAAATTGCCAATCCACCTAAACTGCATGTCTTTGGACTGTGGGAGGAAACCGGAGCACCCAGAGGAAACCCACGCAGACACGGGGAGAACATGCAAACTCCACGCAGGGAGGACCCGGGAAGTGAACCCAGGTCTCCCAACTGCGAGGCAGCAGCGCTACCCACTGCGCCACCGTGCTGCCTAAATAAATTATTGTATATTAAAATTTGGGAAAAAAGAAAATATATATATTTTTTATCACCCATACTAGTATTTGTTTATAGTAGTAATTCTGTGTAAGTAATAACCAGTTCCTGTATGGAGTGTACTCCATAATTTGGGTGAGAGAGGTCACAATAGGGGAAGGCTGAAGGGCACTTCTGGAATGATTTAAACTCTACTTGTGAAGAGAATGGGTGGGAGAAAAAGAGAGGGAGATCCAGCTACCAATGTTGAAGACATTAAGAGATGCCATAGGTGATAAAAGGAGGCAGATTTTAATAAAAAGGCCTCTGTCAACAAAGCAATAAGAGAGAAATTCATGGGGTCCTGTGCATCAGAATGAGTGCTTTGGAAAACAAGTGGTGTGGAGTAGGGCTGTCAAAATATAGAAAACTAGGGTTCAAATAAAATTAAGTAAGTATTGGAACAAAATGTAAACGTTCTAAGTGCTACTACATGAACTTTGTATTTAACGTGCATTCATTATTATTGATATTTTTGCTTAAAAAAAAAAATGCTGTAAAATGCATGCAGAGCGTATGACTTGTGCAAAAAAAGGGGATTTTTATATAATCAAAAAAAAAATTGGAACCAGGGCACTTTATATGCCTGTAATGAATAAATGAAACTCTTTCGCTTATAATGATTTAAACATGCTAAATGCACTTGTTACTTTAGTCCACCACATGATGCTTCATTGTCCAGTCTCTCGCTCTGCTTTGTGCAAAAAATGTGAAGTCAGCATCCATCTCTGTTTACCTAAGTTGAGGTATGGTGAATTTATTTCTGTTTCACAAATGGAGCTACTGAATGTACTAAATGTTGCATTGTAATGATCTTTTAAGTATTTAATCCTTAACAGCTACTTTAAAATTCTAAGTAAATAAATAATACACAGCAAAATTTTAGAACGAATCACAAGAATCATAGTTAAAGAACAGCTTATGGAAGTTAAGTCAAGGTTGCAGAGCAGCCTGTTTTGGTAAGTTTCTAGAGTGGGGCACCGGCGGTCAGAATAATATACAGGATTAAACTAAATGGGATTCTTTTCCTCCTTCACAGATTCAGCAGAATAGCACATGTAACCTTAATACTTATTATGTGTCAAGCCAGCAGCCTTATAAAGACACAAGTGTTGGTTGATATAGCTTTGCAAACGCTGAAAATGCTCTTTAAATTGTTGATTTTAAAGCTGTGTTAATAATAAAAGGAAAATCAGAAACAGTGGTGCAGTGGTAATCCTGCTGCCCCGTAGTAAGGAGACCATGGTTTGAGTCCCAGGTACCCCCTGCATGGAGTTTGCATCTTTTCCCCATGTGTGCGTAGGTTTGCGTAGACATGCAGGTTAGGTGGACTGGTCATTCTAAGTTGGCCCTAGTGTGAGGTTGGGGTGTATGTGCGTGTGTCTGTGTTTATGTTTGCCCTGTGATGGACTAGTGCCCTGTCCAGGGTTTGTTCCTGCCTTGTGTCCAATGCCAGCTGGGATAAGCTCTTGCCAAGCTCTGCAACCTGGTTTAGGACTAAGCAGGTTAGAAAATCCATCCATCCACCCATTTTCCAACCCGCTGAATCCGAACACAGGGTCATGGGGGTCTGCTGGAGCCAATCCCAGAAAACACAGGGCACAAGGCAGGAACCAATCCCAGGCAGGGTGCCAACCCACCGCAGGACACACTAGGGCCAATGTAGAATCGCCAATCCACCTAACCTGCATGTCTTTGGACTGTGGGAGGAAACTGGAGCGCCCGGAGGAAACCCACGCAGACACGGGGAGAACATGCAAACTCCACGCAGGGAAGACGCGGGAAGTGAACCCGGGTCTCCTAACTGCGAGGCAGCAGCGCTACCACTGCGCCACCGTGCCGCCCAGATTAGAAAATGAATGACTGAAATCAGAAACATGGCAGTTATTTCCCATTATGTTTAATGAGAAATTAAACCAGCTTTTGTTTGCTATAATAAATGCTTGAGAGATTTTAAACAAAGCAACAGAAAATCAGGGCTCTTAGGTTTAAGAGTGAAACTGAACAGGATCAACAGCACAATACTTTAAGGGTGCTGGACAACTGTTTAAAATCTGCAGTCAGCACACCTGTTAACCAAAAATCAAAACATTGTGGTCTGTTTTATAAATGATGATACAAACTGACACTTCATAATTGTAAACATGCTGATCATGGAAGTGACGTGCAAAACATATGCAAAATACAAAAGTATTGCAGCATAGAATGTCTGGAGTGACACAATGCTGAAATTTGTGTGAGATGTAAAAGAAAATAAAAAAAGGACTGTTCTGTTACAATTGAATGCTGGCATCTCATTGTGAATGAGGTGACCAAATGTGGTTGTTGGTGAGAAGCTGTCTTAGAAATTGGGATTTTTAAGGGTACACATTCCACTAGAGGGAGCACTTGTATCTGGATAGGAGATGGAGCCAGAAGGAGAGCTGAGATAAGCAGGTAAGAAGGTAGAGTCCAGCAGATGGGTGAACAAACCAACTCGACGAGTAAAATCTGTGAGGGCAAACTCATAGATTTTTTACTTCGAGTTCTCATATATTTTAATCTCTGTGTGTTCTATGATAAAGAAAGATTTCCAGTTTTGATATTTTAGTCTCCTTGGAATTTTTTTTTTTTTATTTTTTCCAATGTGGAGAGATGTCAGAATAGTACATTAGACCAATGGTGTCAGTGGCTTAGAATAAAAACACAAGGCAGCCCAAAAAAAAAAAAAACTGAATCATTTGAAAACAATGATTCCCTTATGAGTTTTGCTTTTTTTATATTTTTTAAAAAAAAGATTTTCCTTTGAGGATGGCATAACGTTGTTTGTGATATTTAAAAAAGCCTTGAAATAAATAGCTAAAATATAAGTTTTTTTTATAGTCCTTAATTTAATATTGTTAGACTCTTTATTGCACCTTCAAGTAAATGAGTTCTGTACAGATGGCTTGATTAAAAAATACGAGGCCTGCATTTATTTTTAATCTTTTATATGTATGTGTATATGTATGTATTTGAGATTGGACTTTGTTGGCTGTCACTATTTCAGATTAACTATTTATTATTAAACACTTCAACAGCTGGCAAGCTACACTTTTTGTCCTAGTTTTTTAATATTTCTGTCTGATTGCCATACAGTGTTTTTAAGGTATAAGCGAATTATCCACAGAGCAGACACATGCAGAAGAAAGCAATGTTTGTTGCAAGACAGAAATGATATATCACGAGTTGTGAGATGTTTATTCAGAATGACAACTTAAAATATGGTATCATTTAAGCGGAAACTGCTTTCGCAATAATGATTTATTTTGTTCCTTTAGTCCTGCAGTTTTGATCATTTTATTGCTTTTCTGTCATTCTACTATATGAGAAACTTTCTGCCTTTCAATGGCTCAACTTGCTTAATCCAGCTGAGGGCCAAAGCAAACTTGGACATGATGTGCAAAGTAGGAACCAATCCTAGAAAGAATCCCGATCCATCACAATTCAAACCTCCACACACACTTGCAACTGAAAGCATCTGGTAATGTCCATTGCCTATAGAAAGTGTTGAAAACTTCACACGTTACATATAAATTGTTACATGTAATAGCTTATTACTTTAATGTAGGAGTCATTGAACTAACATGGCTTCATATAATGTAAGATCTGACCCAGGGAATTGGTTGCTTGGAAATCCAATCTCTCAGTTATCCACCTCAAGACTACCTATTTGGACTTGACCTGCTGCAACTAGTTCAGTGCCAGCATTTGAATGAAGGGAGAACTCTGCAAAAGAGTTACAAAACAGTCTGTGACACAATCATTTCAGTTTGGAGTGAGCCAGAATACCAACATATCATGTAGAGTCATGTGTCACAAATGAGTACTATCTGACACTGAAGAAGAACAGAATGAAAGGAAGACATGTTCTAGTGTGTTCTTCGAGAGTTGTTTGACATTGCCACAAAGGATGCGATGACACAAACCTAGAATGAAGAAGAATGAAATTCTTGAACGCACAAAGGCTAGACGTGTTTTCATCAAAACAGTGCTAAAGTTGTAGGCCTACGAGTGTGGAACAGCTGTATGCTGTTCAGTTCAGATGACATAAAACTGCCACATACATGGAGTGACCTCTAAATGTTGTCTGTTTCAAAAAAAAATTGATATGTTTGTTATAAATATGATAAAGAATAAAACTAGATTTGTGGAGAACTTGAATCTGTTATTTTTGTGAGCACCCTCATATACAGAAAGATAGCTAGATAGCTAGAGAAAGAGATAGATAGATAGATAGATAGATAGATAGATAGATAGATAGATAGATAGATAGATAGATAGATAGATAGATAGATAGATAGACCGACCATAATCTGGCAGCAGAGCTCAGAGCCAATGATTTGCGTACTTTGAGTTCAATTTCACACTTAATCGCTTCATATGTATTTATTACACAGTATGGAGCGGCTTTGCTTGTGTTCATGTGTGCTTTCCTGTTCTTCTTTTGCTATGCTGTATTTTGTCCTTCCGATTACACTTCTGACCATTAGAACTGAGACACTAAGAACCATGTGAGACATTTATGGCAGATTACTTGTGATAGACAGCTACATGATTTGAAGTACAGAATGCACAACAATTGATATCTGGTGTATTCACTATGGGTAAAAATAACTGTTCGTACACAGTCTGGCATAGAAAGGAATGGGGGACGTTGGGTATGTGTTTGTGAAATGGTAGGCCACTTTCTTTATGGAATTTATGTTAACTGAATAAAAACAGGAAAAATTACAGAAGAAAAAGGTTTGATTGTGTCATCATCCAGAATAAAGGAGCTAGTTTTTTAAGAAAAACTGTAGTCACAATTTGCAGTAGCGATTTTGTCACAGTTTAGTTTAAAAAAAAGTTACATCTTATCTAGCATTTAATTTCCCCATATCAGGTCCTCAGTGAGGAGATTGCAGATAAACCATCACTTTTAACATTGAAATGATCCTGGATATCATCATCCTAAAAATGGTATCCCAATCAAAATCTATGAAAAATTTGACCAAGATAAGATTTGTGGATATAGAAAAAGAGACAACCTAAATCAGAATTTCCCCTTGGGATTAATAAAATATCTATCTATCTATCTTAGATCTCTTTATTGATGTTTTCTTCCAAAATGGTTCCATTTCACAACAACAATAACATTGATTTCTATACTACACTTTACAAAAGTGTAATTCAAAGTAATTTAGAAATAGTAAAAGGAAAAAATATAATTAAAAAAATAAATCTTTATATATAGAAAATCAAATGTCTGTTTATCTGTCTCTCTGTCCACTTTTCACAAGAGAACTACTTAACGGATTTAGATCGGGTTTTTTCTATAATTTGCTTGAACATTCTGGTTGATTTTGCGTCTTCTCTCATCGCGCTAAGTATATTAGTTTGCTTGCGGCAGCGATTCACAAGCGCAAATTGAAGAGAGAGGCTGCTGGCCGAGGGGAGGGGGAGGCATAAAATTAATCAATTGGTGCTCGAATTACTTGAAACGCTGTCTCGGACATACACTATTGTGTTTTAGAACACAATGATTCAGTTCATTATCCCACAGAATTTTTAAATTCCATTAATTCTCCTGGCATGCTGCCAGCACCGATTATCCTTTTGAGAAACCTGAGCCCACCCAAACTTTGCAATGGTACCTGTCTCCAGGTCTGTCAGCTTCAGAACAACATCAGCGAGGCGATAATCATCACAGGACGTGGCACTGGCGAGAAGGCTTTAATCCCTCGCATTCCTCTAATCACGACAGACATGCCCTTTCAATTCAAGAGATTACAGTTAAAGTTGAAGCTTTGCTTTGCAATGTCAATTAACAAGACCCAGGGACAGACACTCAAGTTAGCAGGGGTTGATCTTAGCTCACCATGCTTCTTGCATGGTCAGCTTTATGTTGCTTTCTACTGGGTTAATTCCCCCTAGAAACAAATATGTCCTCGCTCCTGATAACAAAACCAAAAATATTATATATCAAGAGGCCCTCGGATAGGAAACCTATCAATATGAATTGTTCTCAATACAAATTACATTTTTAAAATTTTTTTTTAAAGTTTTCCTGTTTTATTACTATGCAGGCAGAGCCGCGGGGGACAGCTAGTAAAATATAAAATTGGAAGAATCTCTAATGAGTGTGAATGAAAATTATGGTTGAACTATGGTGGTTTGTAAGTCTCTAATGGTTATCATGGCAAAAGTGAGTGTCCACTCTGATAACATACAGTATGCTATAGTCAGGCAGAGGAAATCAGAAAATGAATAAAGTGTGCAAGCTGGAGAAAATAAACTTTGTGGAAAGCATACCCCCGGACACAGACAGACATCAGAATGTCCAAAACACTTCTTTATATTCTCCAAAGCACCACAATGCCTTCCTCCACCAACTCTTTCTTCTTCTTTCTCTTTTGACCTCCTCTCCCCTCCTCACAAACTTCGTCTCCTTCCTCCCAACTCTGACCCATCTACTGGAGGGTGGCGGCCTCTTTTATACTGACCCGGATGAGCTCCAGGTGCTCCCCCTGACGACACTTCCTGGTGTGGCGGAAGTGTCAAGAGAGCCCCCGGAAGCACTCCAGGTGCCCCTGGGAATTCTTCCGGCAGCACTTTCTGGTGTGGCGGAAGTGCTGCCATCCAGGACTTCATAACCATCTGGGTGCCCCCTGGCGGTGGCCACGTCCTCCGGTAGGGATTAAGCATCCCAGCTCCGGTCCAGTGGCCCACAAGCAGACCCAGGTGGCTGCCCTCTCGTGGCCCAGGGGAGGTATTGTCCATCTCGGGGACCATCCAGGCGTCCCAGCTGGGTGGGGTCCCCAGCCGTCTGGGACAACTTATAGGGGTTCCAAAGAGAACTTGGTTGTTATACAGGGAGATTCTCTTGAAAGGGGCCCCCGAATATTCTGTAATAACTCTCGCTAGGACGAAGCAATCTGAAAGAAACAATGTGCAATGCACTCCTCAGTATATGGAGCTTCGAACAAGCCGGGATGCCCTTATGTCGAAGCGATGAGGTTGGTGCCGGACAGCTGTTGTGACGTTTAGTTTATCAACTTCTGGGTGCATACCGCCCATACCCCTTCACTCAGTCACAGGACTTCTCATCAGGATGGTGGTGTACAGTATTGAGTAGCACGTCTTCATGGTGTCAACCTATTGGGTCACCAATTCATTTAAGTGATGTCAGAATCAACTGGATGATCGTGAGTTAACAGGAGGTTACTTCCAGCAAGGTGGAGCAACATGTCACACATCGGCAAGGAGCATGGCAGAAATCGAGTCCATCTTTGGCAACACAGTAATTTCAAAGGGACTTTGGCCTCCACGGTCACCAGATCTGACACATGCTCAAAGGAAAAGTCTATCGGAAAACAAGCCTCACACTGTGGAAGATTTGAAGGAAAACATCCAACGTGAAATTGCTGCTATTCCCCCCAAGACGCTTGGAACATGGAGCACAGTGTCAAAATGTGTCTGGCAGAAAAAGTTTACCACTTCCATCATTGCACGTAATGCAATCGATTGCACACATTTCAGGGTATATAACATATTTTTTTGGTTCAGATTGCTTCATCCTAACAGGAGTTACAACAGAATATTTGGCGCTTCTTTTGAGTGAATCTTCCTGTATATTCACAGCTTTTACTTGGTATGTTTGAGTGATACTTATCTCCATTTTCCCATCCTAGTTTCTGATTTTGCTGTCTGCTTTCTATTTAAACAAGTAAACCTTTGATTCGCTAGCGAATCGGAATTCGTAGAATGTAAATCAGTTTCTGTTCCGTCCGATATGTGGATGGATGACATATCATGGAGGGAGGGTGCGTCTGGGGAAATGTCATATAATCCAATAGGCATATCTGTACTAAAGCGGTTTCGTTTTGTGGAGACTTGAGTCTGTTGCCTTCGCTGACACCGACCGCTTGAACAGGTTGTGTTGTTTGGGGGCCACCTACTGACTCTGGGAGGCCACTGGGTCTGACTGTGGGGCGAGCGCCACAGCGCAATATGCGCCTCGGTGAGAAGCTGCTGCGTGAAGACATATCATGGAGGGTATATGCGGTGGTGTGGGCGGTCGTGTCCGGGCGGCCGTACAACCTGGCGTGCACGCTTTACCTCAGGTGTAGTTCACAGGTCGTAGTCTCGTTTCTGAGCCGTGACTCCTTTCGCAAACGCATTATAGGCGCGCGTGGCAGGCGCCACAGCGTTTTGGGACACCGCTGCGTTTGACTCTGGACTCTGGGGCGGGCGCCAAACTGAATGACCGTTATGTGATCTACATTACTGGCACAGTGGATTAGAGCAAGTGTAGTTTATAGGTGGTGGGCTCGTTGCAGTGCGGCAGTGCGCGTGACATGACTCCTTTCGTAAGTGCGTTGTAGGTGTGCGCGACATCCGGTTTACAACCTTCTCGTTTCTGTGTTTTCTGTGCAGTGCAGCAGTGCACGTGCACCTCGATGTGCCCAGCGCCCAGCACCCTGCGTCTATATCCGGTTTACAACCTTCAGTTAGTAAGATGGATAACTTCAGTGAGCTGCATAACCTACATTATGTTATTTTCACAGACACCTTTGGAAATTCTGAGCTTAAGTTACATACTTAATTTAAAGAATTGTTTGAGTTGATATTTACTATACTGTAGATATTTATCCAATTTGTTTAACATTTGTAGCTAAGTAGTCAAAAATGACGCAGCAACATTGTGTGATAGTTTGTGCTGCTGTCTCATAGCTGCGGGAGTCTGGGTTTGAGGTTTGTTCCTGGTCATTCTATTTGGAGTTGGCAAATTTTCTTTGCATTTACATGAATTTTCCTCCAAGTACCTCATTTCTTCCCCCCTGCAGCTCAAAGACATGTGTTAGGTGGAGTGATGCTGCTATATAAACATGGCATTAGATACAAAAAAGAATACAACAATATAGGGATCAAAGCTCAGTCTAAATAAGATTAATAAGAAATTATCAAATTAATTAAACACAATGAACTGTACTCATACAAATATATTATTATAATACAGAATACATTTTTGTTTTATGCAGTACAGTATAAGTATAATGTAATGACTTCATAGAAAAAGTAGTATGTTGTTGATACCATTTGTAGTTTACAACTTCTTTTGCAGTGTAGTGCTTCCTTTGTACGTTATTATTTTTATTTCAGCCCACTTGTTTTAGATGTTTAAAAAAAATGACCAGTAGTAAGGTGTACTCCAGTAAAGTGATTTGTGCTTCCTATTCATTAAAGTGAACTTCTGTATTTTCATACACGTTTGTTTGCTGTTGTGTCGGAGACTGGTAAAGTGTTGTGTTAAATGGATATGCAAGGCAAAATTTTACAGCATTCTACACAGGACTATACTGTACTACTAGTAATACAACAACAACATGTATTTCTAGAGCACATTTTCATACAAATGATGTAGTACAAAGTGCTCTACAAGATGTAGTTACATGCAAAGAAAAACAAATTAAATTAGATAAGAAAAATCCCCAGCAATAAACATTGCAGGGGATTGGAGGAAAACAGAAGTAACAAGTAAAACACAAATGGACACGAGGAGATCATGCATAGTCAACATGGACAAGAGCCAGATGCAAGACTTGACCTCAGGACGTTTGATATGTGAAGTAGTCTCATTCCCATTTTCTATAAATTACTTGTTTTTCTCCTCTAGTGTAAACAAAAATGGCAATAGTGTATTTTTGACAGGTCTTATGGTATTACGTTACAAATAACAGACATATGAATATTAAAATAAATAAAAATCAGTGAAACTTTTATTGAAATGTTCGTCTAATAGAACGAACCTGAATGACACAAAGCCTGACTGTTTAATGAGGTTCAAACTGAAACAAAATGACAAAATAAGGAAAACCTTCATACAGCAAAATAAATACTATACTTATAAAAACATCAGAGATTGTTTAAAGAATTCATGACACAGAAAAAAAAAAGTATCAAAAACAACTAGAAAATACAATGAACTTACTTTCCTCACCGTGTATTTCTGCCATTTGTATTCATCAATTATAATGAGGATCTAAAACAACAAGAAGACCAACAAACATACCAACGAAAACAAAGGGCAAAGGAGTGAGTATGGAAATCTCAGTAATCAAACCCTGCAAATCTCAGATCAAAATTTGATATGACCTTTGGTTCATAACATTCTTCTATGTGAAAGTGAGTTAATATATGTTAATATACTATATACAGTAATCACTCACTAAATCGCGCTTCGACTTTCGCAGCTTCACCCTATCGTGGATTTTATATGTAATCATATTTAAATATATATTGTGGATTTTTCGCTGGTTCTTGGCTTTCAGAGGACAGTGGGTCTTTTAATTTCTGGTACATGCTTCCTCATTTGGTTTGCCCAGCTGATTTCATACAAGGGACGCTATTGGCAGATGGCTGAGAAACTACCAAATCAGAGCGTGTATTACGTATTAAATAAAACTCCTCAAATATATTGTAAGCAGGGGGGCTGTTCACACCCCTAGAGGATACGGCCGCTCCTCAAAAAACGCTGAAAGACTACCTTCACATTGCTTCCTTCCTTGCTGGGCTTACTTTTGCGGCTGCTTTGTCAAGTGATATGCTTCCCACACTGTGCTTCGCATACTTAAAAGCCAAACAGCAACTATTGATTTTTGATTGTTTGCTTTTTTCTCTCTCTCTCTCTGACTTTCTCTGCTCCTGACACGCACTCCTTTGAAGAGGAAGATATGTTTGCATTCTTTTAATTGTGAGACGGAACTGTCATCTCTGTCTTGTCATGGAGCACAGTTTAAACTTTTGAAAAAGAGACAAATGTTTGTTTGCAGTGTTTGAATAACGTTCCTGTCTCTCTACAACCTCCTGTGTTTCTGCGCAAATCTGTGACCCAAGCATGACAATATAAAAATAATCATATAAATATATGGTTTTTACTTCGCAGATTTTCACCTATCGCAGGGGGCTCTGGAATGTAACTGACTGTATGTATATATATATATATATATATATATATATATATATATATATATATATACTCTATATACATAAAATCCTAAGCCTAAAAGTGCAACAATTTTATGTGACATTTTTACATCACTTTTTTGTCATGCTTCAAATTGGGCTTATTTTAAAACCTACATATATATGTTTCGTATCATTCTTTTCAGAAATTATTGAACTTTAATGTGATATTGTTAGATTTTCAGATTCTTATTCCATTTTTAAAGTATAAACTAAAAAATATCAAGAACTCACGTCCCGCGAGATGAGACTTTGTGCCAAGAGATTTAACCACACCCATGGCTGTAAATAAAAGACAAAGAGTAGGACAGCTACTGTACAGGTTTTAAATGTTTGAAGTGCCTTGTGAGATGCAGATCATGCGGCACGGCAGCAGTAGCAATCCAGCAGCTGATTGAGCAAAGAGGAGGTAAAATAAAAACTGTATTTATTTCCCATTGTATCACTTTTTAAGAGGGGGTTTCGGAGGAGCGACTGCATCCCCTTGGGGTGCATTCAGCCCACCTCTTCACAACATGAGTGGCAGAGACATGTGAACCCCCTAGTATGTATATATATCTATCTTTGCCCTACATGCCTACATGTACCTTCAGGTCATTAGGTCATTTCCTGTCTTGACTGGTGCTTCTGCTGTGAAGAGTATTTCCACAAAGCCTGCCTCTCAGATTTTGTCATTTTGAGGCACCTGGCCCACCTCCCATCCACTTTTACACTTCCCATCTTTGAAGGCGACTCTCAGCATGTCTCCTATGTCTTTACACCTCCATGTGTGTCCCACACTCACTGTAGCTGCGTTTTCCCAAAGTTTCCAAAATTCAGCAGCTCTAACTCAAAAAATGGGATTCAACAAAAGCCTGACGCACAGAAATGATTCCACAGACAAAATATCTTCGTTTTTAAAAATTTAGTTAAGTTTGAAAGTAAAACAGTTCACACAAAAAAGAAAATTAAAAATAGCAAAAAAAAGGGAAAAATTATAATAAGAAAAAATTTAGTTCTAAGCTTAATCTTGTTACATCTTAAATCGTTACTAGTTACTTATAATTTCTGAACCATTTCAAAACGGTCAGAAAACTGTATGCTTATCCCATTTCTAAACTTAAAATGGGTTTATCAAGTCCCTCTTTACTGGGACCTGTTCTAAACACAACTAAGTTTATTAATTTACTGTTTCTCGGTTATAGCAAGAAGATTCTAACTCTTACTAACTTATAGGGGGAAAAAAGACTATACCATTGTCTATGACTATAGAAGAAATTATGTTTTATTCAAATAAAATAAATATTAATATGAGTTTAACTCAAAACTTTAACTTTCTAAAATTGGCTCTTACACTCACACTTCCTTTTTTGATTGCACTACAAAAGCCAAACTGACTAATCAGATAGCTCTGAGGGCCAGGATACGCAGACCTTAGCGTTTTATTATATAGTAGATATATGAGTTGGTATAATATACTGTATAAACATGGCATTGCAGCATTTGGGACACTTTGAGTATACAACTGCATGACTGGATATGTGGATCATTCAACACAAGTAACATGAGATGTTCTTCGTGGGCGGTATGATATTATGTTTGCTGTTGTGCATTGTTGGTCACCAGAGAGATCTAGTCATGTCATCTTAACTCATTTAATCCAGACCAGGGTGACGCAGGAGCCTATCCCAGCTAGTACATGACACAAGGCAGGGACAAACCCTGGATGGGGCACCGGTCTATTTCAGGGTGAACACACACACACACAGACACACACGCTCCCACGCACACCAAACACACACTAGGGCCAATTTAGAGTTAGCAGTTCACCTAACCTGAATGTCTTTGGACTGTGGGAGGAAACTCACGCAGACATAAAGAAAACATGAAACTGAATGCAGGGAGCACCTGGGACACGAAACCCTGGTCTTCTTACTATGAGGCCCAACAGATATCTGGTCTATCAGAAACTGTATGATCTCTGTTCGGCATGAAAACATGAGATTAAACATTTTCTTTCATCATTTCAAGCTACATAGGAAAAGCAACACATCAAGAACAACATCATTTTCAGGTAGAGTATTCTTTAACACCGTATCAAGAAGGAAATGATCAGTGGCCAAGAGGAATACGTTATAGAAAGGTAACAATACAATAGTATGAATGACTGAATTGGAATGTACTGTTTTACTGCACTGAAAGCCTAAAAAAGAAATAATAAAAACTGGACTTTAATGGCACACTGGAGTTCATTTGCATGTATTCCACGACTTTTTGAAATTAATACACCTAGGAACTGGAATGGTAAATGTGATGTTATAAGAGGAAATTAAATTATGTTATATTTAGAAGTTGTGCATACCTTACAGGAAGTGCCAAGTGAAGTGATGATAAAAAGATGATGATTTATTCCATTCCAGTTAAAGATTAGATGAGTTGCTTTAATAAATAATGTGCTTCAATGAGCACCCAAATTATAAGCCTTCTACTTAGGAAATCTCAGCTGAATTCCAATTACAAAGAACAACATTTTAACCCTGCAAACTATGGACATATGAAGTAATTTAATTGTATTAAATTTTTAGGCTACATTGATACCCTGAGTTTTATGCTAAGTAGTGTAACGTTTTGTGATTGAGACCATCACAGCAGTAGAACAATGAAAATCGTATGGTAAAAGATGACTTAAACACATCCAGGACACTTTATTACACTGACACATTGCTGTGGTGTTGGCGGTCAAAGGTCAATAGTAACAAGTTGTTGAGGTGTTGTTAAGTGCTGTTGAGTTGACGTTAACTAATGACCACTCCATGGACAGTTGCCTTAATAGTAAAAAGAAAAGTTTTTATTGTTTCTTATAAAAATGTGTAAAATTAAGTTCCAATTTAACAAAACCTTTCTTAATAGAAAAAAATAGTTTTTTTTTATCACTAAAGTGCTTTATACAAAGGCACTCTACAGAATGAAATGCCCTGAGATTCAATGACAGGACTCAACTAATTTTGAAACGGAAGCATTTAGTATAAGACACTTACTAAAGCAAACAATCTTGTCAGTAATTCATATTAACTTCTACGCTCATTACAAATGCAGATAGGAAATGTTATTTGACTTTTAAATTGGCCGCGCTGGGAATCCATCTCTGTGTAACAGTCCCAGGAGATAACAGAAAAAATTGCTGACAATGTAATTGTATTACTTAAGTATCTTTTACACTCAAATAACTGATGATATGGTAATAATGAGCTTTGTCATATTTTTACAAAATCAAAATACAAAATGTGCTAGCATTTATATAGTATGTCATAATAAAAGTTAAACCACTATAAATTCTGTATAGGGACGGATTAAGGAGGGTTGGGGCCCCTGGGCTAAAGACAGTTTTGGGGTCCTACCTTCACAAAATCCTATGAGTGCACATCAGCTTCAAAGTCTCAGGGTCACAGAGTCTTAGCTTTAAAATAAATAGAGAAAATCTAATGAGCAGAAAAAAAAATACAGGTTTACTCTTTAAAATTATGAGAGACAAAGTATGCAGAATCCAGGCTGATATCTTTTATTAGCAATTCATTTATTAGCGATCGCTGCACTGACGACAAGTAGCCAAGTAACCATCACAGACCAAGGCTTGAAAAGTCAACTATAGAACTCTACTGCAAATTTCTACAAAAGCAGGAATATCAAATACAATAACACAGACGAATGCTTGCTTTTCATAATTGGACTATGCTAGATTTCTTTGCAGCAAATTCCTCGATCAGATCACTAAAATCTAATTTCCAAACCAGATAAGTCTCAACTATCACCAGAGTCAAATGATTCAGTGTTTTCCTGTCCAGTTGTGGGTCAGAGCCTATTCTTCACTAGGCTGAGATTGGAGAAAGATTGCTCACCACTTGCATTTGTGACATTCAATGTCAGGTAAATAAATCCTGAAAGCAGTGTCTACATTTGGGAAGATGTCCTGCAAGTTTGTTCTGTAAAATCTGTAAAAGCTTAGGAGTGGATGAAATGCCTTTAGTGCTTATGAAATCTCTGGCTTGGACAATCTGCTAACCACTGTGCCTTCATATTCCAAACAATTAAAGTTGCAGACGGAAAAATTAATCACAAACAACAAATTTAATACATAAATACAACAAATGGCCAAAAACTAGTGATATGTGAAAAAAATATCTATATCTCTATCTCTCTCTCTCTCTCTCTCTCTCTCTCTCTCTCTCTCTCTCTCTCTCTCTCTCTCTATATATATATATATATATATATATAAATATATATATATATATATATATATATATATATATACATACATTGTTGCAAGCAGCTGGGGGTGGTTCCCATCCGGGACGCCCAGGAGGACCAGAGGAGGGCTTACGCCTCCTCCAGACCACAAGGGGGCGACCGCCCTGGTGGCTTTGGGGACCACGGGAACTGAGCTTTGAAGCTCAACTCTATAGGGGCTCGTGGTCACTGCCAGGGGGTGCCCCAATGCCTGAGGAGCCCTGGCCCTCAGAACTTCCACCACACCTGGAAGTGCTGGAGGGAAGAAGACCAGGGACACACGGAGTGCTTCTGGGTGCACAGCTGGTACTTCCGCTACACTGGGGAGTGCTGGCAAAAGCTAATCGGGAGGCACCTGGAGCACATCCGGGTGTGTATAAAAGGGGCTGCCTCCCTCCATTCGATGAGTGGAAGAAGGACGGAAGTCAGAGGAGAGGAGTGGAGGCGGTCAGAAGAGTACAGGCCTTGTGAAAGGCCAGGACTTTGGGGTGATTGGTGCTGCGGCACTGGGTTGTGTGTGTTTCACTTGTGTAAATAGTTGTAAATAAATGTGAGTGGTGCTTTAAAATCATGTCTACCTGTCTGTGTCCGGGCTGTTTCCCACAACATATATATATATATATATATATATATATATATATATATATATATATATATATATATATATATATATATATTGTGAACATTCCAGTCCGGATCACAGACAGAACAAGTAACAAGGACACAAATACCGAAGCACACATGATTTTATTTATACAATTCCAACAAGCACCAACACGCTTTACTTTTCTCCCTTTCATCTCATCTTCTTTATCTCTCTCTTTCACTCTCTCTTTTGTTCTCCTCCATTCTCCCTCCGGAAATCTTTGTCCTTCTCCTCCCGACTCTGGCTACCTAGAGTAGTGTCTGCTGGCTCCTTATATAGGGCACCCGGAAGTGCTCCAGGTGTCTGATGATGTGCTTCCGGCAGCACTCCCGGGTTTCTGTTTAAGGTCTGTCCATCCATCCATCCATCCATCCATTGTCTCCCGCTTATCCGAGGTCGGGTCGCGGGGGCAGCAGCTTGAGCAGAGATGCCCAGACTTCCCTCTCCCCGGCCACTTCTTCTAGCTCTTCCGGGAGAATCCCAAGGCGTTCCCAGGCCAGTCGAGAGACTGTGTAAATATTAAAACGAGTGACCAGGTTGGTGCCCCTCCATGACCAGTGTATTCCCTCAGTCGGTATATATTCATATCCTAATTTTCACTAATTTGGCAGCCCTACTCCAAAACAGCCACCAAAATTCATAAATTACATTTGGGAAGAGTTGGCACGGGACAAACTAGTTGGGTCACCATCACACCAGTTTTCATAGGATTTTCCTATGGGCTTTGAAAACACGCAAGTTTTAATAATAATCATTTAATAAATGATACATGCTGCATATACAGGTATATACTGTATATAGATTATAGGATATTTTATTATTATTATTATTATTCTTTTACTATCATAATTAATCATCAATGTTATGATCAATGAGGTTTCAAGCTCATACAGTCAAAAGTAGCCATATCTATCTATTAGGATAACCAGATTTTGTTTGTCAAAGAAGATAACTGGGGCAGCAATGTATTCAAAACTTGACGCACGCCTTCATATATTGTGCAATCGTTCTTTATTCATTTATCTAATCAAACATTTGATCAAAATAAAATGTCTTAGTTTATATTCAACAACTTTTCAACCGCATAAGTTCTAAAAAACATGCATAAAGTTAAAAAAAGAATGAACCCAAAAATATTCTAATAATTCTTTTAGTACATCAGACATTTTAACATCTGAGGTAGAACTGCATGCATCCTAATTTAGGAGAAGTCCTCACTGGTTTTTAAAAAGGATCACTTTTAATGGAACATTTTGAAACACAATGACAATTGCCAAAAACTGTATTTTGTCACTTGTGCTTGGGTGTTGATTTTGTTATTTAATTATTGATTTTACTTGTCTGCAGATCTTTTTGTACTTTGCGGAGGGTCCCGGCTGGGACACCTCCATGCTGGAAGTACTGGAGGAGCGAGCATATCCAGAGCATTACCTTCCCAGGAGCACTAAGTGGCAGCCCTCCTGGTTTGCAGCAGTGCCTCGAACTCTCACAGGCCTCCATGTGAGCTGGAGTTTAATGCAGCCCTGTTGGGTTCCATGGGAACCGCCAGGGGGTGCTGCATCTGCTGCTGATTCCTTATTTGCAGCTCTTCTGCCACACCTGGAAGTGCTGCCAGAATTGTGTCAACGAGCACCTGGAGCACTTCTGGATGCCTTATAAAAGGAGCCAGCAGCCACTACTCTGTGAGCCAGAGTCGGGTGGGAGAAGATGAAGCTTGCCAGGAGGAGTGGAGGAAACGAGAGAAGGAAAAAGGAAGAAAGAGAAGTGTAACTGTGCTTGTGACTGTGCTGTTCCGGTGGTAAATGGGGGAAGGCGTTTCCCATGGGGAAAAACAGAGAAAAATAAAAGTGTGTGTTTGCACTTGTGCCTCACGTCTGTCTGTGTCGGGGTTTGGGTGGCAGGAGTGCCCTCTGTAGGCCACAATTTATATGCTGGTGTCACTCAATAGAATGCCTCCAGAAAACTTCCAGTGAAACTTATGAGGCTTTTGCTGTATTTTTTAATCAAAAAATTAATGATATTAGAAATTACATAGTACATCTCCCCAGTACTGATCCTCATAAACATAGGTACTCCATTATAAACAAATTAAATTCTTTCACCTGATCTATATAAAATAATTTCTCAATTGAGACCATCCACCTGCATCCTTGACCCAATACCAACAAGTTTTTTCAAAGAAGTATCGGGCGTGCTAATTGATAGTATTCATGACATAGTAAACTTGCCATTAGGTGCGCGGGTCTTCCCAGACTGTCTTAAGACTGCTGTAGTTAAACCTCTATGCTCAAGAAAAATAATCTGGACTCCTCTGATTTTGAAAATTTTAGACCCATTTCTAACCTGCCTTACTTAAGTAAAATCCTAGAGAAGGCAGTCATTATGCAGCTAAATGACCACCTCAATAAACATACTATTCTTGATAAGTTTCAGTTGGGTTTCAGAACAAATCACCGTACAGAAACTGCACTCATTAGAGTAGTAAATGACTTGTGGGTAAATGCGGACTGGGGCTGTTTATCTGTTCTCATCCTCTTAGATTTGAGTGCCGCATTTGATACCACTGATCACAATATTCTTAGAAATCGCCTTAGTCAATGGGTGGGCCTCTCTGGCAGTGTATTAAATTGGTTTGAGTCCTACCTGGCAGGTAGAAAATTCTTTGTTAGTTGTGGTAATTACACTTCAAAGACACATGATATTCTGTATGGTGTTCCACAAGGCTCTACACTGAGTCCACTGCTCTTTTTGATTTACATGCTTCCATTAGGTCAGATTATCTCAAGGCATAACGTGAGCTACCACAGCTATGCTGATGACACACAACTGTATTTATCAATAGCACCTGACAACCCCGACTCTCTTGATTCACTAACACAATGTCTCACTTGTGTTTCTGAATGAATGAGCAGTAATTTTCTCAAACTAAATAAGGAGAAAATAAGGAGAAAACAGAAATTTTAGTGATTGGCAAAAATAGATATAATGAGGTTATTAGAAATAAACTTGATACATTAGGATTAAAAGTCAAGACAGAGGTAGGGGTAACTATTGACTCTGACCTGAATTTTAAATCGCATATTAATCAGATTACTAGGACAGCATTTTTTCACTTAAGAAATATAGCAAAAGTTAGACCTCTTATAACATTGAAAGATGCTGAGAAATTAGTTTGCGCTTTTGTTTTCAGTCAGTTAGATTACTGTAACACACTCCTCTCAGGACTACCCAAAAAAGACATTAATCGATTGCAACTAGTGCAGAATGCAGCTGCTAGAATCTTAACTAGGAAATGAAAATCTCTCCAATTCTGATGTCACTACATTGGTTACCTGTGTCATTTAGAATTGACTTTAAAATACTACTTATGGTTTACAAACCCTTAAATAATCTCGCTCCATCCTATATTTCAGAATGCCTTTCACCTTACACTCCAAATCGTAAACTTAGATCTTCAAATGAGTGTCTGCTTATAATTCCAAGAACTAAACTTAAAAAAAGTGATGAGGCAGCCTTCTGCTGTTATGCACTTAAAATCTGGAAAAGCTTACCAATAGAAATTCGCCAGGCTAATAAAGCTAATACAATTTATTAGTTTTTAAAAACTATATATCAATAGATCAACTCTGTACTGGAAAAAAAAAAGATTTACTTGCATCTATGTGATGTTTTTTTTCCCCTTGTACATTCTGCAGTTTTCAGAATCCACTTAGGCTGTGAGCCCAATTCGAGTGCCTTTAGAAGGAGACAATAATGAAGTTAGATGAAATTTAGTCAGGAGCATCTGGGAGTGGGATGAAACTATGGCGGGACTGAATAATCGGTACCGTGTTCACTCTACACTGAAAGGGAACATTGACGAAGATCTGTGTGGGAACATACTGCAGATCTTTACTAAAACAGAGTAGATTTACTAACTACAAGAAAAACTGGGGTGGCTGGATGGCACAAGCAGCAGCACCGCTCTCTCTCATAGATCCAATGTTGTGTTTTTGAACCTCCCGCTGGATCAATGTCTGTCATCTCCCCATGTCTGCTTGGTTTGCCCTCATATCCTCAAGGACTTAGGAAGTGGGCATAGTGCTTTGTCTAAGTTTTTTCTCTGTCTTGCTGCCAGTACTGCCAGGAAAGGCTGTAGCCCATTGTGGCCCTAAAGTGGCTTAGATAATGTTATGCCATTTTACTTTGATTGTACAGCTGCTTCTAAGTCCAGCTTGTAACTAAAATTAAAAATAAAAACAAACACTTGAATACACTGAAACGGGCAGTCAATTTCTTACAGCCTACAGACTACATGACAAAGGCAATGGACTGTGAAGCCAAATTTGTTATGTTCACATTACATTCAAATAATCTGTGTTTAAAAGCACATGAGGCATATGAATGATCTTTAAATTGTAACAATTTACAATTGTTTGTAATTCCAGTAATTTATATTGTATAAGTACAATAATAATAGTGACCATAAGCTCTTTAATGCCTTAAATTCAAGTACATCTGAGTCACACTTAGTAAAGACTAGCAAAATACCCGCGCTTCGTAGCGGAGAAGTAGTGTGTTAAAGAGGTTATGAAAAAAAAAAAAGGAAACATTTTAAAAATAACGTAACATGATTGTCAATGTAATTGTGTTGTCATTGTTATGAGTGTTGCTGTCTTTTATATATATAATATACACACACAGACACACATAAACATATATATACATATACATATATATATACATATCTACATATACACATATCTACATATACATACGTATATACACATGTACACATCCACATAAACATATATATACATATACAAATTTACATATCTACATATATATATATATATATATATATATATATATATATATATATATATAGACATACATATATACATACATACATTCACATATATATATATATATATATATATATATATATATATATATATATTGTATATAAACATATGTACTTATTGGCTCCTGTATTTAGGATATAGCAGGTTGGATAATGGACGGATGGACATCTGTATGCATAGCCGTATTTGCCCGTTTTCGTTTTTTTTCTTTCTTCAGTAATATTTCAGTAAACCCGGAGCTTGTCAGTTCAAATCCTGGTACTGACACCACTGTGTGACCCTGAGGAAGTCACTTCACCTGCCTGTGCTGCAAAAAACAAAAGAAAAAGAAAGTGCAAACTGTTTCTTCTTCATTGACGTTTTCTCTTGGAGAGCTTTTTTCATTTCATTGAAAATGAAAGCAGCAGCTGCCAAAATATGTAGCTTTCTTATTAATTTTTCAACATTGTGTAAAATAAATGTATAAAGTAACATAAAAGGTTTAAATACTGGTTATCCTTTTACACTAAAATATTACTAAAGAGGTACAAAAAAAGTAAAATGCATATGTTCTTTTTCTTTAAGGAGATTAAATATTACTGAGGAAAGAAAAAAAAAATGAAACAGCCAAATGGGGCTATGCATACGAACTTAAAAGGTTTAAATAAAACAGAAATATATATTTTATTTTTACTTGCTTAACTTGTGGAGGGTGTATCCTGTAGCAAAGCCCTAACTTTTTTCGTGAAAGCCCGTTTCAGTAAATAAGTGTTAAAAACAGGTGTAAAGATATTGACAATAAGCTACGCAAACCCAGGAAGACATGGAATCGTTTAAATCAAGTATCATTACATCTTCCTTTCTTAAAGAGAAGTAAGGCAGTACTTATAAGCTTACATATTTATATATAGACATACATATATATATACATATATATCTGAAGCCGTGCAAGCACACTCTTGAGAATGCAACGTATAGTTGTACAGAAGAAAAGCAATCTTGCCTCAAATGAATGGCAACCTTTTGTAGGTCTATGAACTTAATTTAAACTTTAGGTTTACACGGTGCTTTCTTTCCGAAGTACCTGCACTCATGAATATGTCTATATGTGTCAGTCGGTCAAATCCACGCGCTTCGCACCGGCGAAGTACCGCTTTTAAATTTTTATTAAGAAGAAAATAAAACGTTTTTAAATTGAGGGAAAATATACTAATAACAGTTTGTTAAGGATCTGTTTTTTTGTGAAGCTGCCTTTACTCGAGTGATCACTTCGACCTGACTTGGTGGCCAAGTATAAGCGTTACCTGGTAGGTAACCACCCATACAATCAGATTGTGAATCAGACTACGAATGCCGTGAATGTAATTACACACTCACTGCACTTGCTTACGGTAATCGAACCTCGGACGTCAGCGCTAGAGGGGCTTAGCAGCGGTGAAGTATTGCTTTTAAATTTTAATTAAGAACAAAAGAAAACCTCAGAGGTTCGATTCCCGAAAGGGAGTGAAGTGAGTGTCCGGTTACCTACCAGGTAACGCTTATGGTTGGACAGCAAGTGACGTAACATCAGCCACGGTGCCTTCAGTTGTGAGAAGCAGATCATAGAATGATTGAAAATAGTTTTGCATTTACCTTTTTAGTAAAAGGCGAGCTTTTAAGCCTGAGAAATCACCCTGTAAATGCACACGTTTAATTGCACATGTGTTAATATGTATGGTTACACAGTATTAAAAGACAGTGAAGAACGTGATTTACCTTTGTTCCCGCGTTTGATAAAAAGCGAGCTTTTAAGCCTGAGAAATCACCCCGTAAATGCACACGTTTAATTGCACGTGTTAATATGTATGCTTACACAGTATTAAAAGACACTCAAAAATTAACGTCATTTACCATCAGCCACGGTGCCTTCAGTTGTGAGAAGCAGATCATAGAATGATTGAAAATAGTTTTGCATTTACCTTTTTAGTAAAAGGCGAGCTTTTAAGCCTGAGAAATCACCCCGTAAATGCACACGTTTAATTGCACATGTGTAAATATGTATGGTTACACAGTATTAAAAGACAGTGAACAGCGTCAGTTACCTTTGTTCCCACGTTTGATAAAAGGCGAGCTTTTAAGCCTGAGAAATCACCCCGTAAATGCACACGTTTAATTGCACGTGTTAATATGTATGCTTACACAGTATTAAAAGACAGTCAAAAATTAACGTCATTTACCTTCGTTCCCGCGTTTGACTCGTGCTGTAAATCTCTTCCTTGTTTTTAGTTCACGTGATTACGTAGGAGGCGTGATGACGCGATACGTGACTCCGCCTCCTCCATTAGAGTATATGGACAAAAGATATGTTCCAGTTATGACCATTACGCGTAGAATTTCGAAATGAAACCTGCCTAACTTTTGTAAGTAAGCTGTAAGGAATGAGCCTGCCAAATTTTAGCCTTCCACCTACACGGGAAGTTCGAGAATTAGTGATGAGTCAGTCAGTCAGTCAGTCAGTCAGTGAGTCAGTGAGGGCTTTGCCTTTTATTAATATGTATAGATTAACTAATGAATACCACTCTGTTGCTCTGATCATTTATAGTTGTATTTCTATAGACAGTCACATTTTAACTGTGCTAAATTTAGAGAGGCCAAAATAAAGAATGGACTTGCACTGTCAGTTTCGCTTTACTCCCACCTCATAATACCTGCAACAGCCCTGGACCACCACCCTGTTTTAAAACTGACTTTAGTCTCTGAGTTGCTGTTACTGTTTTGAGGATTTGTTAGCTCCTCGTTTTCCTTTTGTGATCATAGAGTACAACCAACTGGAGAGATCAGTTGTTTCTGCTAGAAAGGTTTTGTAGTTTCTATGGTGACTACTTAGCAATGTATCTCCTGGTAATACCTGAAATCTTTTTTTTTTTTACAGTCTTATAAAAAAATATTGTTTTTGTCGTCTGAATCTATTCTTCAGCTATAGTTTCAATTTTGTTGTCAATTGAAGAAAAGTGACAAGGTCACTGAAAAGCATACACTTAAGCAATAACATCACATTGTAAGCTGGGATGCATGGCAGCCATTGCTCCTGTCTCAGTTCTTTACCTGTGATGGACTGGTACCCTGCCCAAAGTTTCCTTCATGCTTCTGGGTAACACATAAGATCCCTGTGCCTCTGAACTGGATAAGCCAACTGGAAAATCAAATGGTTGATTTATTGCAGATAACTTTAGAAACATACAAAATAACGTAATGTTTTAATTATATTCTTGATTTAAAAGCTGAAGTCTAGACTAGATTAGATCTTGTATTGTCACATACAGCGCGAGAGTGTAGTGAAACTCTTGTGCCACAGTTGTGGAGGAATGGGGGACGAGGAAGTATATACAGGCAAAAAGATAATGTAAAATAAGGACTGATTGAAAAGTAATGAGGCTGTCCCTCTATCTCTTTCATGGAGGTAGCCATGGGAATGCTGTGCAGATGTTTGTGAACGTGTGTGAACCTGCAGTTGGACAGCCTTATTCTTCAGTGTTCTGTCACAATGAGTGGAAGAACCTCGTAAGTGTTGTTATGAAGGATGAAGAAGGCTATCCTGTGAGAGTACAATAGAGGTGAATGATTGAATTTTCCACCAAGTAATGAAACAGCGATTGAAAAAACATCTACGCGGAAAGTAGTTCTCCTCAGATGATGAAGGGAAAAATGCCTCGGCTTCATTGCTAAAATTGATGTCGTGAAACAGTCTGTTGTTACTTGTCTTTGAATCATTTTTGAAACATTGTAAAAAATGTTTTAAATGTGAAGGATGCTACTTTAAAAAAGAAAAATATTCCAAACCTGTGAACTCATCTGATTCTGAGTAAAAAAAAAACAGTCTCATTATTTTTCAATTTGCGCTCACATTAAGTTTTTCAGTCATATTGTTTATTATCAGGCTGCTCTAAGTAGGATGAAATCATTCTAGTATAGAGACCGCTACGCTAGACCTTTAAAGACCTTCAAAAGGAAGCCTTTCCATTGTCACACACGTGTGCATGGGAGGCAGCTGAAGGGCCTGAAAGAGACTAATCCCATGTGAGACCGGGGGGTGGTTTCTCTGCAGACCAGTTATGGGAAACTCCACCTGGCCCAGATGATGCCACTTCCGGTTCTGGGCCCTGAGATAATGTCACTTCCGGTCCCAGACTCAATGACATCACTTCCAGTTCCGGCCCCAATGATGACGTTACTTCCTCCACTCTGCCTTAAAACCGCCATCTTGGTGCCAGCAAGTCAGTTCTGTTCTGGACTCTGATCTGTATGCTTCTATTGCAATTATTTATTTAATTTGCAGCCAGGCAATAATATATGGGTGGCTGCCCCCAACCTTTTTGTGTTTTTTTTGTCGATTTGTGACTGTGATGATGCTGGTTCAGCTCTGTGCTCCCATCGGCTGTTAGGGAGCCCTTGAACCCAACACTGTCGGTAATGTCACCGATGAGCTAGACAGTGAGGCAATAACATTTGAGCAAGGGAATGATTCAAAAGTGCTAAGTGCTTTTATTCACAGCAATCCAAAACAGTGTTCTAATAAAGTGCAGCAGTGCAATGTCCAATAAATAAATAATCCATTAAATGAAACGTGGAGGTTAAAATACAAAAAAACAACAATCCTTTAAAACATGGTTAAAACGTTCAACAGGAAGCAGTCATTAAAAACAACTGACAAGCCCGGTGTCTTCCTTTACCCTGGCGGCTCCCCTGCTACTCCCATCTGGGCTACTCAACAGGAGAGACGCTCTCATTGCAGCTGACCTTCTATCTACTTCTGCTACTGCTACTGTCAGTCGCCTTTCCGATCCTTGGCTCCGGTCGGCTCCCCCTGACAGTGACCTGGGAAATCCTTCCAACGGCCAAGGCTCTCACGTCGAGGATACCACATTCCCAAGTCCTGACTCCCGCAGCCATCCGTGGAGATTCATCCACCTTCCAGTCACTCCCGTCCTTCTTACAACTCTGCGGGAGCAACAACAACTACTACGCCTGGGATGTCGGCCTAACACCCAGGTTGCCTATTCAGCTTCTGCGAGCCAGTTCATGCTAGCTCACTCACTCGCACCGGCGCACTCGCTCTCTCTTCCTTGCATGCTTCCTTCCGTAGCCTTCGTCTTTCTTTCTTTTACTTTTTCTTTTACTCCCCTCTAACCGTCTCGGGCTTCTCTATATATGCAGAGAGGACATGGCAGCTGCAGCCCATTAGCCACAGGAATAATCACGGATGTGGGCAGTCTCTCACCTGTGAACTTAGGTGAGAAACGCCTACACCGCAGATCGCCCTGCGGCTCACTACAGTCACCACGCCCCCTCCTAAGCCGCGAGCGCAGTGATTATTTATTTAAATAAAACTGCTGGCCTTTGCTGGGAGAGCTGTGGACCCATAACACCACAGTGACACCATATAACTTAAGACAAGATGATCTAATGTCCCATGTACTGACCTCTTTAAATAGATTAACATGTTATCAGCTATATATGCTTTCAGATATTCATAACCTATAAAGGCTTTGCCTAACAAATGATTGTTAGCACACCTTTGATTATAATGCAAGAGTAACTTCTTGTATAGGGTGCTCTGAAGATGTCTTTCTTAAATAAGTTTCATATATTATAGACTGCTGGAGTCTAAAGAACCTTTTATGTAAGAGTGCTGAAGTGGAACCAGGGTTTGGAATTTTTCTCTTATAAAGGTTAATGAGAGTTCTTTGACCTAACCCTGAAGTGGATGGAGAAAGTGGTGTTTTTACCAGAAGACAGAAATGAAAACAGGAGATGAACTAGATGGCTGGCATCTGAGGTGATGGAGCCAGCACTTTTCTCGGATGGAGAACATGGTATGAAGCTGTGGAAGGTCAGCCCTAAATGATTTTAGAAGCAGCATGGAGAGTCTTTTGATGGAGCGTGCAATCCTGGCAAGTCAGGTTACCAAATCACTCCATGCTGTATACGCTCAGGATACTTTTAATAGCGCAGTGATAGAATTTAACCAGTTTTTTGGTTTTTAGCCCAAAGCTCTTTAACCTTCTCAAGAAGCCTTTTTTGTGGATACAGGTGGTGTTGGCAGACCACAGAAAGCAGTCAGTGTTCTGGATGCTAACTGATTGGATGGGTGCCTCACTTTTAAAATACTTCTTTCTGATTTCTCTTGTGTGTTTGAAATTGCTTCCACTTGCTGTGTCACGTCAGATCTAAACCTCTGTATCGACTCTCCAAGGCGACAGATAACAGCTATAGAAATTATCATTAGCAACTAATGGATAGTAGGCGGTAGTCAATGTGTGAAATTCAGGAAAAAAATTTCAAAAAACTTTATAATACACTTCTTTTTGCTGAAAAAGCATTGCAGTATTCATGTTGGCTTACTACCTAATAGTTTTTATTAAGAAAACATTCTGTTCTCTGCAATTCTTATAAATTGACCTACAACAAATATTACTTTCAAGCTTGAGTTAGCTGATTTCCTAAAACACACATGGCTAAACATTTAGAATCTTGGAGTCAGTCAGTTAATCAAACTCACTCTCAAACCTTTAATAAATGTGGCTCTTCTGCCATCACAGCACTGGGGCATAGTCACAGATCATTAACCCCAAGTTTGAAAAGTCTAGTGTATAAATAAAGTGCATCAGCTTGAATAAAATGCATCCATTAGAGGGGGAAAAAGTTTTTATACTCCAGAAATTGAATGGCACTAGTTAAGGTATGTTTGGATCCAATATAAAATATAGGTGACTAATCTTGAACATGTACTGAACTTTTTAGCACTTCATTTTCAATCTGTTTTAATTGTTATTTTTTTCTTAGTTGCTATGTTTGGACCAATGTCTTGATATATTCACACCTTAAAACTTGTAGCTAACCTATCATTTTTATAGACTCCTGCATACACTTGTTCCCAATGACTGCCTTCCATGCCAGCAATAGGATGTGTTTCTGGCTGAGTTTTGATTTATCATCAGGTCTGAAAGGCATGGAGTAACTGCTGACATCCATATTCTTTAACATGTCAGTGGACGGTTAATACGGACCTTGGGAACAACTAATATTAATTCTACTCTTTGACACAAATCCACACTTCACAATCCAACATTTAAAAAAATATAAAGCAGGTGCAGTAGCAGCTGGACAATCCAGGTCCTGAAAAAAATGGCGACAATATATTTATTTTGCCACTGTTAAAATGAAGCAGAGTACTGAGAATAAACTAAAGGACAAAGGGACGAGTCAGGATCATAGTTTCTATATGGGCCTGCATCAAAACTAAAGTAAATCACGAAAGACAAAATACTGGATAAAAAAAAATACAAAACAAAAATCAAGGCAAATCCCACATGAAAGTCTGTATCCGTAACATGTCAGTGTCAGTAGCAGGATTTGTACCTTCAACCTCATGATTTGAGGTTCAAGCCTTACCGCTATGCCACACTACCAACCAATCTTCCCTTCTAATTCTGCTAATTCTTCCCTGCTATTCTTGATCCAGTCAGTGACAAACATGATGAAATGTTTGACCAGGACAACAATGGCAAAGTGGGATTAGGGCAAGTGGAATCCATGCACTATTGTTGGACACTGAAATGAGAATATAAAGGAAAATCAGCAGGAAAACATTTTTTAGCTAAGTTGAACTAATGCACATTGTGAGCACCATTAAATGATTAAACACACTAAATGCAATGAAAGTTAACTTCAAGATTCTGTAAATTCCCCTAGTCAATCTGAAATGATCATAATCACCAAAATTATTTTAGGAAGGAAAACTTTTGAAAAAAAAATATCCAGTGAAATCCAAAAAACCTAGGACGAGAAGTGTACCACCATCTTCTATAGTGACTAAGTAATGACATCACAGAATGTACCTACCTCTCTTCACAACATGGCAATAGAGCACTGTTGATAACAACAATTTGACTGCCGTCATTAAAAATAGTGTTGTGAATATAAATAAAATTAACATTAAAAATAAAAATATGACTTGATATTGAAATTTCTAAAACACGTCAATTAAGAATTTGATCTGGTTAAGTGTCCCCTTCTATGCAAAGCCATAAGCCATTGTTAAAGTGGTTTGGTCCAGCAACAATTCATCCCATTATACTGCTGCATATGATTATGAAAGTCAGGTGGAAATATTAGGAAATTAAGAATTAGCACAATGAGGACACTACATTTACATTTTACATTTACAACATTTAGCAGACGCTCTTATCCAGAGCGACTTACAACAGTGCTTAGTAGTCTAGGCACCAAGCAGCATCTCACCTTGTTTAGGACTCTAGTCTGTTACCGTTCACCCTCACACACATGCTTATACTGTGCTAATAAAGAGTCATCAGTCAACCAAACTTGGATTTCTTTGGGAAAAATGGAAGATCTTGAGTATATCTGCTTCGACATAGAGAGAACATGCAAAAATCCATTCAGGTAAGGATTAGAATAAGAAGTGAACTTGGCTGTCTGGAGCTGTGAAGCAGGAGGCCACTGTAGCTGTTCCTTTTACAGGAAGTGAACTTAAATATGGAATGGTAAGGAAGAAAGGAGTATCAAGAAAAGTGTGGGCTCAAAGTCAAACAAGAGCAAGAGAACTTACTGTGTAACATTCAGGTGCGTTCATTGATTTGGTTTGGTTTTCTAGTAACTCCATCAAATACCTTGCTACCACATTTTTTTATTTATTATATATTTTTGTAACAGTCATATTAAAAAAAACCATGATAATAGAATGTAAATATATGTGTTAATAGCGTACACAATATGTTTTAACTTCCATTTTTAAAATATCATGTGGCTGAAACTGCATTCATAGACAGCAGAGTGCAACTTAGGTGATGAAAAGATTCACATACTATCGTTAGCTGTTGGATGTAAGGATCTGTGGCTAATGGTAGTTTAAATTTCTTAAACATAAACATTTTTATCGAAGTACTCGATGGAGATTTTAAAAAGTCTCACACAAAAATTGTTGGCTGCATCCAAAACTCACAGATCTTTGTAGCACGTTTTGAATAAATTAGAGTGTCACAGAAATAATGAGTCCTTATAATCCTTAAATAATGCAGCAATGAGTTTCTTTTAGTGTAACAGAAATATGTTTAGTTCCTGTAGCATAAAGTGTAACTGAGCCATTTTTCATACATTTCTAAATGTAGAGAAAAGCCAAGCAAAATGACACCTTTTATTGGCTAACTAAAAAGATTACAATATGCAAGCTTTCGAGGCAACTCAGGCCCCTTCAAAAGGTGTCATTTTGCTTGGCTTTTCTCTACATTCATAATGGCTAACACAATACAACACCCTAGTACTACAGATACATTTTAAATAAATACTTTTTTTTTTTTTTTACTTTTACAGACATGAATATCATGTCACTTCTCTGCTTCGATTTCAAGGAGCAGGGGAAATGAGCTGCTGTGTCTGAGGTTTGCGCAAGACGCCACCCAGCCACAAAGATGAGCAAGGGATGGGGCAGTGTGAAGGCGCAGATACTGCTCCATTCTCCCTCTTCCAGTTTTGGGAGCCTCTTGAATGCAGCACCGTCGGTAATGTAACAGGATGAGCTGTGCAAATGGGGACAAAACATTCTTGGAGCAAAGGGAAGGTGCAAAGTGCAAAGGAGCTTTTATTAAAACAAAAACAAAATCAAAAACAATGTCCACAGTACAGTGCTTCAAAGTTAATAAATAAATAATCCATAAAAATGATGTGATAAAAATGGAGGTTAAAATCCAACCAAAAACAAAGCTGTTAAAACCATGGCAGGAAATCGTCCTTTTTAAAAAACCCGGTACCTTCTTCATTCTAACTGGCGGCTCCCCTGCTTCTCCCATACGGACTCCGCAACAGGGGAGTCACCCTATCAGCAGGTGCAGCTGCCTTCTACTGGTATGGTAGCCTTCCATATCCTGGCTATGTACAGCTCCCGCCGGACTGAGACTCAGGTTCCTCAGTGACCAGGGCACTCATGCTGGGGCTCACTCTCCCAAGCCTACTTGACTCCCGCTGCCTTTCTGGCCTTACGTGGTGAACCATCCTTACCCTCAGTCACTCCAGCTCCTCATAACCGCTCAGCTGGAGCGACTGCTTCCTACTGCTTCCACCGAGTGTCGGCCAAACACTCCTCCTAAGGGGCTCTCCCCCCAGCTCCTGCACCAGCACTTAATGCCTCCTGCCTTCTTCTCTCTTTAACCTCCCTCCATTTTCTGTCCCCTCTGCACTCGCGCTTCTCCTTTTTATAATGGGGACATGGCACAGGTGTAGCGATTAGCAGCTCACAGCATCAATTACAGACAAGGGAGATCCTGCACCTGTACACTTCAGTGTGGAAACGTCCATGCCTGCATTGTGCCCGGGAACCACTCCTGCCACAATACCATGCTCCCTCCTTAAGCCGCGAGTGTGGCAATTGTTTATTTAAAAACTGGCCATCTGTTTAGAGCCGCGGACTCGCTATATCACAGGCAGAGGCAGAAGTCAGACAGTTAACATAAAACAAGACCTACCCCTGCATTCTGGTGCAGTAGAATACAGTTATTACCTTGAACAGAGATGAACAGATAAACAATATAACAACTACCGAATTGAATGAATAAAGAAAGTCATTATTAGAAAATTGAAATGTTTGTCCAACGTTGTACCTTTCTTATTTGGTAATACTAAGTCATCCAACCCCTCCTACATCTGACTCCACCCCATCCTGTGCCCTGCAGTGAGGTGTACTTGCTTGAGCATATACACTGTTCTGTCATCAAGAACGGCTTTCAAATGAGTAAAAGAAGTAACTGCTCTCAAGATAAACATGAAACAGTAAACTGATTCATAGCTGAAGTCATACAGAATATTCCTCTGTTTTAATATAGATGAATTCACCAATTCTTCTTAAAAGGAGATTTTAAAATTTTAAAACTGTGTTCAGCATGCTATATTCTAGATATCACAATGAAAATGAAGTGTCCCGACAAATTTTCTTAAAAAAATAAGAGTGCCAGATTTCAACAAAACCGTTTGTTTCGTGTCGGCGAATGGACTTGGCTATCGCAGTAAATGCTTTTCATAATATACATGAAAACACCTAAAAAAGAAAGACCTCCAGCAGCTGTTCCAATTTTAGATTCCAATTAGGAATTTTGCCTTGGCTGGAAATGTCTGTAAAGGATCCACAAAAGAGGTACTTATTGTAGGTACATTAACTCTTAACTACTTACACTGTTTCTCATCTCATAAGTAGTTGCGCGGTGTACTTTATGCACCAGTGTTAAAATGGCTATTTATATGCATGCTGTGAGGTTGTAATAATTTTATATTGTATATGTTTTTAATGTAATTTAATACCATATTACTGAATGGTAAGACACAGTCTAGAACTATCTGAAAATAAACCTGATCCGCTTCTCCAGTGCTCATTTGTCACTGGTCATACTTTCATCCACTGCAGGATTTGTATGTGTATCACATTTCACTTCAGTTGTTGAATGTTCTTTGCAGACAAAGTTATTGCAAGAAGAACATCTCATCATTGTCATACTTACGTAAGTACCCACACGGTGTACCAAATGCACCATATGGAACTTGCGACAGGTAGGGGCACACTGGAGGAAAACCATTGCGACACTGTACTTGTAGTGAATCAAGCTGAGAATAGATGGCAGATGCTGCTGGTAGATTCAAGTAAAAGGACGTTCTACAAAAATAACTGATATTGGGTACAAAATACACTAGCGTGAGTAGTTAAGGGTTAACCTGGGCAAGCCCAGTATTGGATGGAGCCTGTCAGCCATTTGGTTTTGCATTTTTGCAATCCTGTCGTCTTTTCATTCAGGTGGTAACATCATTTAAGCTGGCATTAATTTCTTATTCATAACAAGTGTAAAAGAGCTGAGCTCACACTGGTAGGGTATTTTCTATACAGATTTATGTATAATTGTTCTTCATTATGAATTTTTGTGTTTCTTCTGTCAATTTCTATAAATACCACAATTGTTACAGTTACAGTGGTTCAGATTGTTTTTTGAAGGCAACATACTGTAATTGATTGGGGGTTCCTTTTAGGGAATAGTGGGCCCATTGCCTCAAGGAACTGGAAAAGTCAATAGCTCAAAGGAGAACCATTGCACCATGGCACCATGCTGCGGGCAGGAAATACAAATATTGCTAAGAGTTGGACTATGGACTATATAAATAAAATGTAGTTGTTTTATTATTATTATTATTATTATTATTATAAAGAACATAAGAAAACTGACAAATGAGAGGAGACCATTCAGTCCATCAAGCCTGTTTGTTTAGCTAATAGCTTAGATGTCCCAATATCATCCAGATTCTTCTTAAAGGTTCATACATATCTCAGTAGTTTGTTCCACATTCCCACAACTCTTTGTATAAAAAATGCTACCTGACTTCAGTCCTAATTGCACTTCCCCTTAATTTCCACTGATGTCCTTGAGTAAGTGATTAATCATTAAGTTTAACTAATTCTGCTGGATATACTTTATCACTCTTCTTTTTCTTCATCTGTAGCTATCCCCGTTTTTATATGGGGTGGCTATGTTATATTTTTATTTAAATGCCTCCAATAGTGGTTTTGGCCTGATTTATCCCTGCATTTGAGAATATACGTCCTGGATTCGGTCCCCAAACAGTCATTTCTCCTCAATACTAATTATTATTATTATTACTAAAATGAAATGCCTAATAGCTGGTTTGGATGTTTCAATAAATTGTAAAGTGAATCTGTCAGTCAAATTACTAATAGAGTTAGAAAGCAATCTTTTGTCAGTCAAAGTTGGATTTTAATTTTTTGTAGTCTTTTCTTGTCCTAAAAAATCATAAAGTTGTTATTTTAGAGGTTTCTGATGTCAAGGATTTCAATGGTTTCATTTATTTTGTTTTTGTTATGATGCCTTTTTATAAATGTTTCTTTTTGAAATCTTTCTCCCACAACATCATATTTTGTGTGCATAGCTGCTGCCATTGTTGTCATGCAGTTGCTAGGCTTTAACATCTGAGATGCACATCACGTGGCATCAACACCCAAACGGAATAAAGGTTTACATCACACATTACCACATCAGTCGAGTATTTAGATTATTTTAAAGAACTTGGCGTGTGACTTATTATATGTGTGTGACCTCTTGGTTTTGACTCATTTTAGTTTCCTGACTTTGACTCTTGTCGTAATTTATAAATCGAACTTGACTTCCTGGCTCCTGATCTTCTCCCTATGTCCTTTTTGACTCAGATTTCGCCTTCATATTTTGGGCTCTGTTTAAAACTCTGCATTTCTTACTTACTTTCAAACTTACTTTTCTCATTTCATCTCCTTAACCTTAATTTCAAACCACCTCTGACTGTTTCTTCCTGTGCAGTCATGTTTAATGATAATGTAGATCTATCTATCTATCTATCTATCTATCTATCTATCTATCTATCTATCTATCTATCTATCTATCTATCTATCTATCTATCTATCTATCTATCTATCTATCTATCTATCTATCTTAATGATAATGTAAAAATTATATGTATTAAAACATACACTTAAATTGCTCTTTACGTGATGTAAACATTTAATGAGCAATGCTCAACAGATAATCAACATAACAGATAAAGGCTGACTTACTTAATGTGAAGATACAACAAGAAAAGAACGTCTGACCAGATGAAATTCATTTTGCATTTTAATATCAAATATAACCAGAAATAATTTCTCCAATTACTCAGTCCATCAGTCATTATCCAACCCACTATATCCTAACACAGGGTCATGGGGGTCTGCTGGAGGCAATCCCAGCCAGCACAGGGCAGGAAAAAACCCTGGGCAGGGTGCCAACCCACCAAGGACAATTTAGGATCGCCAATGCACCTAACCTGAATGTCTTTGGACTGTAGGAGGAAACTGGAGTACCCGAAGGAAACCCACGCAGATACAGGGAGAACATGCAAACTCCATACAGGGAGGACCTGGGAAGCGAACCCAGGTCTCCTTACTGCGAGGCAGCAGTGCTACCACTGCACCACCGTGCCGCTTTCTCCAATTACTTTAACTAGAAATCTAGTTGAAGAGATCTCCGTTCTTGTGGTCTCAATCAAATAACTGTACTGCATGCATGTCAGTTGCAAGCACTTTCTGTAGTGCTAAAGGAGGCAACATAATTAAGCCAACTATTTGGTATTGGTAAGTGGCACTGCCAAGCCTCCAGAGGCACAATTTTGCTCCAAATGCAGTAATTCAAGTGAGAGGTAAACAAGCTATTGCTATAGTATTGTACTCTTTTCATCTATGATGTAGTGAGAAAGAAGGCAAAAGTAGCTGTCCCCCAAGAAGGTGAAAAATTACATTGGAGTATTATGCCTTTTTGCATATGTTAAAATGTATTGCTGCAAGACTTATTTTCAGAATAAAAAAGGTATCTGTAAATAAGCAAAAAGGAGTATTTTTCTATTTTATCTTGTAGTAAGTTCTTTCAATCCAACATTGTATGAGACCAATTATCTAGTTTTGAACTGTGTGGAGCCAAAACCTACCCCAGCATCACAGAGGGCAAGACAGGAACCAGTCCTGGACAGCCCACCAACCCAAGCATTTTGTAGAACCTCCTTAGTTGTTTCGACTGTCCGTCTGAAGGCAGCATCTCTCCTGCACTTGTAGCAAGGGCTTCAGCTGAGGGTGAGTACACATAACAATCTGCCAACGCCAAAGATGAATTGTTAATGTTTTTAAACTTTTTTTGCACATTTTATCAAACTCTGTTGATGGTATAAATGTATTTTTCTTCTTAATAGTTTTATTGCTTTTATTATAGTGATAGATAAAAAGAGTCATTTCTTTTCTTTTTTTTGTTAACTTGACTTGTGTTTGTTCAAAGCCTCAAATAAACAAGTGAAGGCAGCTGGAAGCTGCCCAAGTTCCACATTACAGCACTGCATTTAAATTTAGATTAACTATGTGGATTAGAAAATAACAAAACATGGAGGTGAAATAAAATAAACAGAGTCTTCAAAAACAAGGCATCACACAGGAGATGAAAGAGATGACCAAATTCACTTTAAATTAGATCAGCTTCCTGATCTTACATTGAATAAACATTTATCTGGAATTGAATCTGATGAGTAAGTGGTGCCAAAAGAAATATTAAATTGGATAATGGAGTAGCAGGTTAATTTCATTCACCCTCTAGTATTTATTGGAGCATAAATCGATTGATTCACTTTGAAATTAAGATGAAAATTCCCTGCAGGCTCTTAGTGAGGGAAGAAAAACTTTTAATGGCAAGTAGGTTACACTAAAATGCATAAACCTGTTTAGTTCACATTGATGCCCAACTATGCAGTCCATGCAAGGCTTGATAGAAGTGAACTGGCAAAGCATTAAAATCTGGGTTTGAACTTTCTATTTAATAGGTGTAAGAGCCATTTTCCTTGTTCTATAAGATTCATGAATATTTCTTAGATGACAATGCATAAATAACGGGAAGTTCCTATAACCCCCGTAAATAGATTCGCAGCGGTATATTCTTGCCATTTCTAACAGCTTGGAGTAAACATTATTAGTCAGTCAGCTAGTGATAGCCTTGCCTTGTATAAGGTGTAGAGGCATACGGTTTTTAACCGTGATCACACGTCACCGTGCCTGGGCACTTGCACTGTGCCAACCGGCTTACGAGCCTTTTGAGTTTGAAGCAAATATGGACTTAACAGCACTTAATTTATGTGTACGTAAAGCGTACAGAAGAAGAAGCTAAGAACCTTTAAGTAGAGAAAAAGAAACGTGACTGCACGTAACAGTACTCGATGGCCTACGGGCTCTTTGAATGTGAGAAATAACAAGTAAAGAAAATTTGTTTACTTAAGTACTGCACCGTACGCCAAGACGTACAGAAGAAGAAATTAAGAACCTTTAAGTATAGAAATAACTAAAGTCTTTAAAGAAAAGCTAAGTTTAAAGAAGATACTTTTTTCCTTTTTTTTTGCCTTTTATTCTACGTGTGTAACTATTTTTTCTTTTATTCTTGTGTGGACTATTTGCTTTTACCTTTCACTAAATACCTTTAAAAAGAACTCTTGGACTCTGAGAATTCTTTTGACACGCGTCTTACCCGTGCCTGATGACACCTTATATATTTCAGCAGCTACAATAGGAATAATGGCCTTTGTGGGGTGGCAGGGATGGCACTAACAGCACTGAGGAAAAATTAACACTTGTCAATTGGATGACACCTTACGTTATAAAGTGCCTTCATTATAAAAAGGAAGTGTTTGGCTTTGTGGCCTTGTTTGGAAAGTTGATAACAGAAAAAGAAATAAACTACTTAAGTGAATTATAAAAATCAGTATATAAACATGGTGCAAAAATATAGGATGCCTTCAATTAAACTGGCCCAAGCTAAGCTACAGAAGCATGAGGCAACACATTTGATTCAGTTTTATTCTGCACAAACATGAGTAAAACTTGTGCAACACTTGTTTTCATATTCCATCAACTGCTCTGAAATGGGCCCATCATACCTGCCTCTTCCAACTATATAAACTTCTTCACTTGGGTGGGGGCTCTTTGTAGAAGACTGTGATTTTATTGTGTTATATTTCATTTGCTTTAAAAAGTTAAGAACATTGCAGACAATATTTTATGATGCGTAACTTCTTTTAACTTTAACTTTTGACTTCTTTAAAAGCAGCAAGATTTCAACAAAGAAAGAGGAAGTGTTAGGAGACACAGTAGGTGTTATATTTCAGCCAGGGCTCCTGGCTGGGGATACAATCCTCATTCTATCTCCCTTTTGTTAATATTTGCATCATTCATTTATGTTAATGTTTCTTATCTGCATTGTGTATTATGTCTTGGTTATGTTACATTAGTTTTGTAGGTGGTCCCCCAAGAAGCAGGGCTATTGGCCAATCACCGCCAGGAACTGCCCTCTGCCCTATAAATTGAGAGGGTCTCCCACAGTTCCTAGTGGTTCAGTGTGAATGCTAAGGAGTTTTTTGGTCAGTTTCTGTGTGTTTACTACATTCTGTACTTTTGTGAATTATTGGATTTTTTTTCATTCTGCTCTGTTTTTTTATTTCACCTTGGGATTCTGTATGGTGACTTGTTTGCTTTGGATTGCCTTGTGTTTTGGGCAGTTCTGTTTTGCCTTTGTGCTCCATGGAGCTTCACAGTGTGCAAAATACTTATTGTGAAGAATAAATCTTTTATTTTATAGATATTTAGTGCTTGTCCTTACTGCTAGGTGTGGTTTGATGGTTATATCCCCCAATATTGGACAATTTTAAAAGTGGTTTTGGAACTGATTGGGATTTATGTGCTTTCGGACTCCCAGACATCAGCAATAGGCATTCTTACACAGAGAGGGGATTTCGGCATTTTGAAATGCAGACAGGCACCTTTTATAGACAAGCAGGGTTTTCAAGAAAGATCAAAACTTTAAACATAGAATAATTATATTTTAAGAAAGGTCAAGTTCCAATAATCATTTTCTGGACTTTTTACTTGAACCACTCAATACTTTTGTGCATGCACACCTAATGAACATATGGTCTATCAAAATAACTTTGGACAGGGTCTAGGGGTGTCCAACTTGGCCCTGAGAAGCTATAAAAAGTCAATGACTTCAAGTGGGAGAAAGAGAAACAGGAAGAACATATGCACCAAGAACACCCTTGCCATGAGATGCAGCATTGTAACCTTAAGAGGCTAAATGCCACCCATATAATGGTTGTGTCCACCAGCATTGTCTATCACAGCTCCAAAAATATCCATACTAATGGTGTCACTTCTATTTGCTTTTGGCACATTTATTATATAATATTAATGTTAAGGACTATAATGGCTGAATAAAAGTTTAAACTTGCCCCTGGCTTGCCTTGTTGCTCTATCCTGCCACCTGGGGTACATAGGGAAAGAGAAGATGTCCTTACAGTAGCAGTCAGTTCTGAGTGAAGTCAGTCCATAGTCCCAGGTGCAAGTGTATTGTGGCTGTGTGTGGTGTCTCCTTTTAAGCCAAGTGAGTGCAACGATAAGAGAGCCAGAGATGGGGTCAAGGACATATGTGTGGGCCTATGTAACAAAGAATCTGGGTGTGGAAATAAAGGAATCTGTGTTTTAGTAGAGGGTCACCCCAAAACCCTTCCATGATTAAACAGTTGGGACAAATTTAACAATATATATTGTAAGTGCCATACGGGATGGACAGGCACACTGACCAGGAGACAGGAAGGTTCCTTGCCCAGTCGGGAAGCTCTAGGTGCATGGACAGGCGTCCCGGCCAAGAGAAAGAAAGGTTCCTTGCCTGCAAAGGAAGCCCCAGATGGATGGACAGGTGTCCCGACCAGATGTATTCACAATACCTCATCCTGAGTGAGATAAAAGGCAACAACAGTTTCTAGGGACTGTTCATTTCCCCAGGACGCTAGATTGCAGCAGACCTAGATATCAATAGTCATTCGGACACCAGTAGTGCTGCCCTGCTTGGATCTGTGGGGACTGCAAGAATTCACTGCAGAGAGTTACACTCCCTACTATTTGGAACTTCTATATTACCCGGAAATGCTTCCAATGGGCAAAACCCTGGCACCGGCAGTACTCACGGGTCCTCAATAAAAGGGACCGCACCACCTTGTGCAGGTGAATTGGAGATGTGAGGAAGGAAGGAAGGCAACACCCATCTTGGAAGAATAACAGTGCGGTGGAGAGAGAGGAAGACTGAAAGAAGGAGACATGACCTGTTTAATGTTTGTATAAGGTATTCTTGTAATAAAACCCCCTTTATTTGAACCCAAGACTGTTTTGTGTGTTCATGTTTGGGGTTTGAGGCTCTGTGGCATTAGCACCCCCTAGCCTTCACAATATATATATATATACACTGTATTTAGAGAAAAGCCAAGCAAAATGACACCTTTTATTGGCTAACTAAAACGATTACAATATGCAAGCTTTCGAGGCAACTCAGGCCCCTTCTTCAGGCAAGATGTAATACAGAAACTGGAGTTCCTTGTGTTTATATACACACTCTAGGATAAGAAACAACATTGGTAAATCTTTAAGTGAGAAATCATAAATGTAAAAAATTAATAGATTCATTCAGGCTAGGGTTAATTTAACAAGAGAGAGAAGAACAATGTATGGTCAAGATCTTTGGATAAGATAACTGTCCAACAAAGTCTTTTGAAGTTTGTAATGAGTTTTTCAAAACAATGTGGATCTGTCTGTGGTGGGTTGGCACCCTGCCCAGGATTGGTTCCTGCCTTGTGCCCTGTGTTGGCTGGGATTGGCTCCAGCAGACCCCCGTGACCCTGTGTTCGGATTTAGCGGGTTGGATAATGGATGGATGGATGTGGATCTGTAGACAGGTTGTTTGTCATTCTGAGAGATGTAAACAATCCTCATATCTGGCCATAAAACTCTTGTCTTTATTCAAGCCATGTTGTAATGTATTACATTTTAGCATAAGTTTAACTTCCCATTCTTTTCTCTTTTGCTGTGTTTTGAAGTTGCCTATAAGCACTGTGACTTTAAAGTCCCTCTCACAGTGTCCATGGCTGTTGAAGTGGGCCGCTACAGGAACATCTGTAACACTTCGAAAAAACACTTCGAAAAATTACAAAAGAACTTCAGCCAATACTAAACAATGACCAAACACTGAAAAATGTATTTCCTGAACCTCCCCTCCTGGCGTACAGACAACCACCAAACCTTCAGCAACAAATTATCCAAAGCTCCCTAAGTGAACAAACAGAAAATGGTCACATCTCCATGCCTACAGAAAAGATGCAAAACATGAGCCCACATTTATGATACAGACCGTATAGTTATACCACACTGCCGACTTGAATGTCACATAAAGGGATCATTTTCCTGCAGATCATCTAATGTAGTCTACCTAATTCTCTGCATGAAATGTCATGACACTGCACTCTATGTGGGAGAAACTGGACAAACACTCCGCCAGAGAATGAATTTACACAGGTTCCACATTAAACACGGCAACACAGATGTTCCTGTAGCGGCCCACTTCAACAGCCATGGACACTGTGAGAGGGACTTTAAAGTCACAGTGCTTATAGGCAACTTCAAAACACAGCAAAAGAGAAAAGAATGGGAAGTTAAACTTATGCTAAAATGTAATACATTACAACATGACTTGAATAAAGACAAGAGTTTTATGGCCAGATATGAGGATTGTTTACATCTCTCAGAATGACAAACAACCTGTCTACAGATCCACATCCATCCATCCATTATCCAACCCGCTAAATCCGAACACAGGGTCACGGGGGTCTGCTGGAGCCAATCCCAGCCAACACAGGGCACAAGGCAGGAACCAATCCTGGGCAGGGTGCCAACCCACCACAGACAGATCCACATTGTTTTGAAAAACTCATTACAAACTTCAAAAGACTTTGTTGGACAGTTATCTTATCCAAAGATCTTGACCATACAGTGTTCTTCTCTCTCTTGTTAAATTAACCCTAGCCTGAATGAATCTATTAGTTTTTTACATTTAAAATTTCTCATTTAAAGATTTACCAATATTGTTTCTTGTCCTAGAGTGTGTATATAAACACAGGGAACTCCAGTTTCTGTATTACATCTTGCCTGAAGAAGGGGCCTGAGTTGCCTCGAAAGCTTGCATATTGTAATCGTTTTAGTTAGCCAATAAAAGGTGTCATTTTGCTTGGCTTTTCTCTACATTCATAATGACTAACACGGTACAACACCCTAGTACTATGTACACTGTATGAAAATTTAATATCTTTCATCAGTTAAACTTCTTTCAAACTGGAAATAACTAGTCATGTAAACAAAGCCTCTATCTATCTATCTATCTATCTATCTATCTATCTATCTATCTATCTATCTATCTATCTATCTATCTATCTATCTATCTATCTATCTATCAGTTTTGATATCACTACACTGGTTACCTGTGTCATTCAGAATTGACTTTAAAATTCTGCTTATGGTTTACAAAGCCTTAAATAATCTCGCTCCATCTTATATATCGGAATGTCTGATACCTTATATTCCAAATCGTAACCTTAGATCTTCAAATGAGTGTCTGCTTAGAATTCCAAGAGCTAAACTTAAAAGAAGTGGTGAGGCGGCCTTCTGCTGTTATGCACCTAAAATCTGGAATAGCTTGCCAATAGGAATTCGCCAGGCTGATATGGTGGAGCACTTTAAAAAACTGCTAAAAACATTACTTTAACATGGCTTTCTCATAACTTCATTATAATTTAATCCTGATGCTCTGCATATTCAATTAATTATCATTACTATTCATGTTGGCTCCAAAATCCGTACTAACCCCTACTCTCTCTTCTGTTTCTTTTTCCGGTTTTCTGTGGTGGCGACCTGTGCCACCACCACCTAATCAAAGCACCATGATGTTCCTACATTGATGGATTAAAGGCCAGAAGTCCATGTGACCGTCATCATCAAGTCCTTCCATGAAAACCCTGAATACAATGAGGACTGATCATTTATGTTAGGTAGAATGCCTAGAGGGGACTGGACGGTCTCATGGCCTGGAACCCCTGCAGATTTTATTTTTTCTCCAGCCGTCTGGAGTTTTTTTTTGTTTTTTCTGTCCTCCCTGGCCATCGGACCTTACTTTTATTCTATGTTAATTAGCGTTCTCTTATTTTAATTCTTACTTTGTCTTTTTTCTCTTTCTTCATCATGTAAAGCACTTTGAGCTACAATATTTGTATGAAAATGTGCTATATAAATAAATGTTGTTGTTGTTTTTGTTGTTGATGTCCCTGATTCTGGATTTGTGTACAGCTCACATTCTCAAATCCTAACATCTGACTTGCTTTGCAATGTCCCCCTTTACATCCAGGGCTGCCCAGATTAAAATTTGGTTCCCTGGGAATCCTGTCCTGGAACAGTAGTAACATGCAGGGCTAAAATGTTCCATTCCCAGCCACAGTCTCAAGCTATCACTGTGAAATTTGGTAGAGCTCCTAAACCAGTCAAAACATTATCCCTTCAGCATGTTTGGGTGCTCCCTATTTCACATCCTGTGGAAGATCCTTATGATACACTCAAATGCCCAAATCTCATCATGAGATGTTTTTCAATCTGGAGAGTTGAAGGCCCTACTGAGATGTTCAGCACAACAACTACAATAACCTGATTTTGACAAATATTAGCAAAATATTATTTTCAGTCACTGCTCCCAGTTCACAGCCAGAGGTGGGAATGTAATTTGTTTGCTAAATCAAAAAACTTCATGTTCATCTAAGGACCGACTTTACAATCACAATTCAGTAAAATGACTGCAAAACTGCTTCTGCTGGTCAATATCACAATCCTACTTTCACTCATTAAAAGAAGCTTTAGGTACCTGAACTTGTCCACTCTGAATGGCAGCTTAGGTTTACTAAGCCTCTCTTTTTGGAAATCATCACACACATACTCACCTGTAGTCTGCTACAGTGCATACTAGAGAATACAGTTGTTTTAGGTCAAAAGACAACATCATTCACAAACAGCCGAGTTAAAACACTTGGGTTCCCAAATTGGATAATTCTCAAACCTCAGCTATGTTTTAGTATTCTGACCATGAAAATCACAGAGCTGAAGATACAAAAGACATGCTCTTCCCAGAATCCCACATAAAAATAAAACAGACTTGATACCAATTAAGCAAACTGAACTTTCACTTCAGAAATGCAGGGCACTAATAACATGAATCAGAACAGCACACCATTGTAATGCCTTCCATTATACTGTGTGCTACAGGATGCGTGATCACAAGCCCTACCCTTGTCCACTAAACACATGTAGATAGCATTAGAAAAATCACATAAATGCTCAAGTATATCTGTGTGGTAAAAGTGTTCCAAGACCATGTTGCCATCTACATTGTTCCATGTGAGCTCAATGTTCAGCTATTGGATGGATTTTCTGTTTCACTTCTCAGGCATATTCTTTACCATGAAGGCTGAGAATCACATGTACTTGAGGCGTTGCTCCTGTTTTCAGTGCAGCACTGAAGATGTGTTTTAAATAAGAGACTCCAACAAATGCTTTCACCTTTTCTTCTAGGACCTCATCCACCCAGCAGCCTGATCACTATGTAGACATCTTGTCTTATTTAGATGTTTTTAACAACATCATAACTTGTGTAGATTGAAACACAATGAACAAAACAGTATTGGCCATTATGATTACATTTTTGACATAAACATTTATTGGGAAGTGTATTAAGGAGACCGTGACTGTGTTATAAATATAGTGCTCCAGTTAAATGATAGCATCATTATCACAATCCTATCACCTTATCTTTCAAGCAGACTGCTGGTCTACAGAGTTGTGTTCTTTCCCTTGGGTAATTAATTTCATAGCAATAAAAAAGTTGGATAAGGGGATCAATGACAAGTTAAAAAAGAAAATGATCTAAGGAATGATGACTCACCTGAAAGAGGTTAGAAAGACCAACTATGTCCTTTGAGACATAAGAAAGTGCTGGTGGTTAGGGGTTTAAAGAATGAGTCAACCAATCAAAGAAATCAAGTGTTTCTGTGGAATACCTGCAGATTATTTCAAACATTATTTGAGTCACATGCATATACTGTATGTATGACATATAAAGTTCAAGAAGTCCACCCTTTGCCTTTAAAACAGCATCAGTTCTCTTAAGTCCTCTTGCATGCATTTACATACTGTAGGTACCTTCATGGCTGGTTGTTCCAGGTTATTACAGTTCTTCTGCCGAATTTGCTTGTTTTATTTTTAATGCCACACTGGCTTGATGATGTTGACGATGGGCTCTGTGGGGGCCATACCATCTGTTGCAGGATTCCCTGTTCCATTTATCACTGTAGATAGTTTTTAATGATTTGGTGACCAATCAGATGCCTCCCTGATGGCGTTACATCATAGAGAATCTACCTATCCTTTATACCAATGGGGGCCATCAATTTTGATTCAAATTACCAATTGTAGAAATGTAGACAAGCTACAGGAAACTATGGTTAATTATTACCTGCAGATATTCATCCACATACCATTGTCTTCTGTTGACAAGCTGCTTTCAGTTAATACCAAAAAATTCAGATTTTGACTCATCAATCTAGAGCACCTTCTGTCATTTTTCTGTACTCCAGTCCTAGTGTTTTCATGCGTATGTGAGTGCTTTCACTTTCCTTAGTGGAATGACTTTTTGGTCACAACTCTTCCATGAAGACAACCTCGATAAGATTTCCTTGGAATGTAGAGAGATATTCAAGGGTCCCAGTGGTTTCTCCCAGTTTTGTATTAGTAGTGGTGGCAACTGAGGAAGAAAAAACATTATTAACTATAATGATTATAAGCATTTAACTCACAAATACCAATTACTGTATTTTGTATTAATCATGCTGCAGAGAGCTATATGATTTATTATTTCTATATGATTTGTTTTTCATACTGTATATGTAGAAAAAGAGTTAGGCTTGTGCACAGAATTATGGGACTAATTTGCATTCTTTATGAGAAAATGCTGATCTCTTGATACTAACAGAACACCCTGTGATGTTATAAATCAATGTGATAGTTTCTGAATTCTTGCTTAAAACTATAAGAAACATGTCCCTTATGGATTAATAAATAAGGATTTATTAATCTAACCAGACAAAATCTAATGAAGATATTAAAGCTGTAAGAATGTAATTCCTTTATAACTAATGTACTGAACTATAAGAAACTGCTTTAAAACTGGTCTTGTGTATGTGAGCTGATAAGGGCATATTCAGTGCCTGATAACTCTTTATTTTGGTAAGAAACTGTGCACTCCTGTATGTAATAAATCAGGATGTAACCGTAACTTACAGCAATCTATGTACAGTATGACCTCAAAATGAATTGCCATGTTTTTCTCTCTTTGGTTAATGAATAAGCTAGGTAATATAAGACAGGATTTCTATTCTTTTAGGGAGATTGTCTGTTCTGACCAGTCAGCGGCACTGAGCTGGGGGGGGGTCTCATGTCTCTTCAGAGGCGTTGGGGGTTTGGCTGATAGAAGGGCTGCAGTCTCTTTAACTCACCAAGAATCAAGAATAAAGAAATTGCTTTTTATTTTAAATTGGTGTTATTGTATCCCGTTGTTTTCGACTTTAGCGTCCACACAACCATCTTACGATTTCGAAAGGAAATACAGTGGTGTGAAAAACTATTTGCCCCCTTCCTGATTTCTTATTCTTTTGCATGTTTGTCACACAAAATGTTTCTGATCATCAAACACATTTAACCATTAGTCAAATATAACACAAGTAAACACAAAATGCAGTTTTTAAATGATGGTTTTTATTATTTAGGGAGAAAAAAAATCCAAACCTACATGGCCCTGTGTGAAAAAGTAATTGCCCCCTTGTTAAAAAATAACCTAACTGTGGTGTATCACACCTGAGTTCAATTTCCGTAGCCACCCCCAGGCCTGATTACTGCCACACATGTTTCAATCAAGAAATCACTTAAATAGGAGCTGCCTGACACAGAGAAGTAGACCAAAAGCACCTCAAAAGCTAGACATCATGCCAAGATCCAAAGAAATTCAGGAACAAATGAGAACAGAAGTAATTGAGATCTATCAGTCTGGTAAAGGTTATAAAGCCATTTCTAAAGCTTTGAGACTCCAGCGAACCACAGTGAGAGCCATTATCCACAAATGGCAAAAACATGGAACAGTGGTGAACCTTCCCAGGAGTGGCCGGCCAACCAAAATTACCCCAAGAGCGCAGAGACGACTCATCCGAGAGGTCACAAAAGACCCCAGGACAACGTCTAAAGAACTGCAGGCCTCACTTGCCTCAATTAAGGTCAGTGTTCACGACTCCACCATAAGAAAGAGACTGGGCAAAAACGGCCTGCATGGCAGATGTCCAAGACGCAAACCACTGTTAAGCAAAAAGAACATTAGGGCTCGTCTCAATTTTGCTAAGAAACATCTCAATGATTGCCAAGACTTTTGGGAAAATACCTTGTGGACTGATGAGACAAAAGTTGAAAATTTTGGAAGGCAAATGTCCCGTTACATCTGGCATAAAAGGAACACAGCATTTCAGAAAAAGAACATCATACCAACAGTAAAATATGGTGGTGGTAGTGTGATGGTCTGGGGTTGTTTTGCTGCTTCAGGACCTGGAAGGCTTGCTGTGATAGATGGAACCATGAATTCTACTGTCTACCAAAAAATCCTGAAGGAGAATGTCCGGCCATCTGTTCGTCAACTCAAGCTGAAGCGATCTTGGGTGCTGCAACAGGACAATGACCCAAAACACACCAGCAAATCCACCTCTGAATGGCTGAAGAAAAACAAAATGAAGACTTTGGAGTGGCCTAGTCAAAGTCCTGACCTGAATCCAATTGAGATGCTATGGCATGACCTTAAAAAGGCGGTTCATGCTAGAAAACCCTCAAATAAAGCTGAATTACAACAATTTTGCAAAGATGAGTGGGCCAAAATTCCTCCAGAGCGCTGTAAAAGAGTCATTGCAAGTTATCGCAAACGCTTGATTGCAGTTATTGCTGCTAAGGGTGGCCCAACCAGTTATTAGGTTCAGGGGGCAATTACTTTTTCACACAGGGCCATGTAGGTTTGGATTTTTTTTTCTCCCTAAATAATAAAACCACCATTTACAAACTGCATTTTGTGTTTACTTGTGTTATATTTGACTAATGGTTAAATGTGTTTGATGATCAGAAACATTTTGTGTGACAAACATGCAAAAGAATAAGAAATCAGGAAGGGGGCAAATAGTTTTTCACACCACTGTAAGCTTGACATTTTTCTCATTTGCTGCACTCATTTTTGATCCTCAATCTTGTCTGTTTATTTACCTTTCTGTTCTGGAAACACCTTTCTGCCATGAAATTTCTGCTTGGGAGTGATGTGGATGATGCAGAATGACCACCTGGTGTTATGCCACGTTACTCACTTATGCCACGCTATAAGATTTGCTGGTTACACTATCACATCTACTACATCCTCACCTTTTATACTGGTTGTCCCTGGCACAGTTTTATTTCATCTGAACTATTTCTGCTTCAGGTGATCACTTTGTTTCATCCTACATGTCATATCGTTGACCATCAGCACCTGTTTAGTTTATTTGCTTAATCAAGCACTGGGCTACAAGCTCATGTGTTATTACTATGTTAGTTTCTTTCTTTGAGGACATTCATATATCTTGCTTCAGGTTTTGCAAAAGTAGTGTTTGGGGCTTTACAATGCACTCTTTTATATTAACACACTAATACAGAACACATATACAAAAAGTTCCATACGCTTTATCAAAATATATATTGTTTGGTGACATAGTGGAATTGGTGGAGCTTGCAGGGAAGAACTTGAAATGATGTCAGTATTTGTCCCAGGAGAGAACTTCTGATCTGAGGAAGGAAAGGGTGAAGGAGTCAACAAGTGCAAAACCCAATGCATGCGATATTGAAGTTCTTGCCTTGCCAGAGCCCCGAAGATGCTCATTAAGCACACGTGTCTGACACTGTATTGAAACATGCATACAGTAACTCAGATGAAAACATTTACCCCTTGACAGGTGAGGGCCCTCTAGGTTTGACTGATGCATGCTTCCTGGGCACCACTTTTTTGGCAGATTAATCAAAAACATTTTAATAATATATAAGTATTTATTATTTTTTTAATTTTTATTTGGGAATGCATTGTCACCAGTGTGCATCATAAAACAAAATTACCTGTGTATGCCACATTTTAGGTCTGTGGCTTGTTAAAAAGAACAAACAAATAAGCAGAGATTGTGTTTTATAGATGCTGTGCTACTGTGGTGGGTTGGCACCCTGCCTGGGATTGGTTCCTGCCATGTGCCCTGTGTTGGCTGGGATTGGCTCCAGCAGACCCCCGTGACCCTGTGTTCGGATTCAGCTGATTGGAAAATGGATGGATGGATGGATGCTGTGCTAAAGCAGAGACGTCATAACAGAATGTGTAGGAACCAGCAGATGAGAGCAGAATCAAGAATAATGATCCAAAGTTTGTAACTAGAAAATCAGATGCACTAAATGATAAAATCAAAACGCTAAACCAAACTGGGAGTTGATCAAGAAGAACGCAGAAACTTTAACCAGGAGAACATTACACACAAACAAAGGCACACACACTAATTCTTTGAGAATCCACAATCTTGGATAATCAGGAAGTCCATGGTGTTGACCTTTATATGTTTACAACTTAAAACTTTGATAAACAAAATGACATCAGGAGGCAAAATATTTCTAACTATAAGAATACAAAAACAAAACTACAAATTAGTATCACCTGTAAAAATTATGAACACCAACTATTTATAACAATAGATTTAGGGAATATATACAATACTAGCATGGCTTAACTCAGGAAATTTACTAAGACGCTGGGTCTTATAGTTGCATTAGTTAATAAGATGTATTCCAAGTACTATGTAACTAACTGAATACTTTTCTGTATACAATATTTGCATTTTTTGCATAGCTTCATGCAGAGTGTTGCCATTCTCATTTTACTTAAAAGGAAATACAACATAAGTTATTCATAGATCTTGTCAGAACACACAGCTAACAGGTCAGAAGGGCATTCAAGCAGGATAAAAGAACGGCCATTGTTAAAGTAATGTTTGATACTAACTCAGAAAACAAAACGATAAGGTTTAAACATGAATGTGCTTGCGCTTCAGTAACTTTACATTATAGTTTAATAGTCATTATTGTCAGTACAGTGAAAGTCTTACTTCTTTCTCCTAATCAACATACAGCATATTTTATGCTACTGCAGTGCAAAAATTTTATGTTACTATTGTAGTAGTCAGCAGATTACCATGACAATGGGCGGCACTGAATGTATGACTGACAATGACCTGTCACACAGGTACCCAGAGCTCTGTATTCCATAAAACACAGGATTATTCACGATAAATCCTATAAGCCCAGGAAGGTTCAAGAATGCTGGAAGTGATTCTTGGAGCGCAGGATAAATAAAAGGCCATGCCGAAGATAAATGGTCCAGCGTGGATTGTGGGGAGAAACTGCACGCAATAGCGGAAGACAATCAAGTAACGAACAACTCAAGAACAGCCGTGTCTACTTATCAGTCCGTGTTGTCTCTTTTATGAGGTTTTTCAGTGGTGATTACAGCAGAATCGTGTAACTCTTAGAGGCCTAAAGATTTGTTGTGTAATTGTTACATG